>NW_003314351.1:752877-771157 GCF_000143415.4 Selaginella moellendorffii
TATCGGTATGACTCTGTAATCTTTTATCCCCAAGCGCAATGATTCTGCCCCAAATGAAGAAATGATTGTGGTAAAACTCTTTATTGTCAAAGGCTTTTCGAGAGTGTACCTAAATAGACATGTAGGCTAAGAAAAACTGTTTCGAATCATAGAAAAGAGGACTGCACAATTAGGTTGCTTTCGCATTTGTCAAGAGGTAATTTTGTTTCTATGTTTCCCGAGCTTTGTTTTTCCCGGCTTTGTAATGTTGTTCTGCTCCAAAATATAGGGACCCCAAGCATCATATTAAGGAGCTGTGCCTCTACTTTGTTTCAGTGTGCTTCTATTTTCTTGTGGTTTGGCTATTAGTCTATTTACTTATTTTCACCATCTAGAGCCTGCACATGCTGTCTAAGCTTCTATTTTCTAAAAGAGATTGTAAAATCTCCTACAGATCAATGGGTGGCAAAAGAAAGAGGAAAACATGTGATCTAATTTTACATGAAGGCTGTATAATAAAAAAAAGTTCAACAAGTTTGAATTCATCTCTATATATGAATAGAAGCATGGATGTAAGTGTGAGAAACCTGGTATCCTTTGAAGAACCCCCAACAATTCCAAGATTGATACCCATAGAAAAGACTTTTAGAAACACTTTTGAAATTATTACCCTACCTGTTAATGAAGTAAATCTTGGAAATGGAACTGAAAGCATGGAAAACACTAAACATTTAGGACTCTTGCAAAACAACATAGATGGTAAATGTAAAGTAGATTATATTGGACTCATGGATAAACATTGTGACTATTGTAAAGCTTTTCTTTTTGCTTCAGAAACACAATCACAATGCTGTCATGGTGGACGTGTGTCTATATCTTGTAAATATTGAGGGACCAAGCTCAATATCGGGGGGGGGGGGGGTTCTTAATACTTTTAAGTGCAAGCCAACATATGAGTTTTTCATACCAGGCTAAATATGCTCAACAAGAAATATATAAAAGTTCTTATTTTATGTTTATCCAGCATAAATACATACATTATGATTAGTTTCTCAACTAGTGTAAGTAATAAAAGAGAATGACTTAAGAAATGATCCAAGAGATCAAATATAGAGGGAAAACACACATGAATAAGAGTGCACCCCTTTTTCCAACTAGTTAAGGGTTTTTGGATACTTAGAGTTAAGTGTCTTTGGGTTTAAATGGTACTGAGCTAAGTGACCTCTTAAGAAGTCCAAATTCATAATCTTACAACATGGTATCAGGAGGGCTCTCAAGTTTGACACTGTTCATTGGCTAGGGGAATTGCAGCACATGTTATTTGACATTTAGCAAGTCCAATTTGCTCCAGATAGGCTTGACTAGAGGGGTAGGGTGTCAAGAAGGTAAGGCTCTCAACTTTTGTTCACGAAGCATAGCATGGTGGATTGTAAGCAACAAAAAAGAATAACTTGAGAGATAATCCATATGGTTAAATTATAAAGGAAAAGGGCATATGAATAAGGGTGCACCACTTTGTCCAATTGGTTAAAGGTTTTGGGATACTTGGGGTTAAGTGTCCTTGGGTTTGAATAGTATTGGGTTGGGTGACTTCCTAGGAAGTCCAAATTCAAGAGCTTACAACTAACTTGAGTGAATACTGATAAAGGATTTAGCAATACTGACCTTCTGCCATCATGTCCCGGGAACTTCAAATTCAAAAGCTTACAACCAACTTAAGTAGAGACTGATAAAGGATCCAACAATATTGACCTCTTGCTATTGTGGCAGTAAAGAAAAAATATCTGAAAAGACTAGCTGATAAATAACTTTTGATACCCATAGTCATATTCGCAATAGCAAGTCAATAAATGATTTTCTCTAATCAGTGTAACAAATTAAGATGTTAGTGGTACCTTTGGGTGTTAGAAGTGAGACTAGATACATGGAGTATTTGGACTAAGATAAGTAACATAAGGTAAATGAGGGTTTATAGAGGTTGTGAGTGAGACTCCTCCAAAAGGTCATAAGCATGGTTAAGTGACTAAAGTAGAATGGAAAATTTAGGCACTTACATTTTTCTAATGGTGGTGTATGTGATTGAAAGTTGTTAGTGTCATAGCTTTTGTAGTTTGGATTTTGTAGTGGTGGTAAGTCTTGCTCTAAATGTTTTAAATCTTATTTTCTTAAGTCTTTAGTTTTTATCGTATTCTTTTGGCTTAATTCTCCCACTTGTGTTTGATTTGTTTTCTCATAATTGTTGATGATGATTCAAAACCCCCCACAAGTCCAAGAAAAGCAAAAGGCAATAAACAAAAGATTTAGATAAGAAGAAAGAAAGAGAAACCAAAGGATTGAAGAGATTAACTTTCTTCATTAGGCTACAATTGATAAAATTACCAATCTTCTTTGAAACCTTAAAGTGGGGGAAGTCTGGTATGTATTGATCATTCTTCTTCCTTCAAACTATTTCTGTGGTAGATTGGAGTATGGTGAAGCTGTAGTATTTATAAAGGGTAGATTTGATGAGTTGAGCTTTAAAAACCTAGTTCCAGGTATATCTATATTTGTATTAATGTTTTAGATTTAAACACTTACAAGACAAGTAGCAAACATGCTTGCTTTATTTGGAATCCAGTTATTACTTTGCCCTTTGCTTTGAGATACACTTTTCAAATATTTGATATTAGAATATTGGATGAATTTTCACCCTATTAGCAACTATAATTGATTAGCCACCTTAGTATGCTTTACCACATAATATGAACCAGCATATCTATGAGAAATTTTGCCAATTTCTTAAGGCACTAGCAATTAATGGCCAAGAGAAGATAACCATGGCAAGGTAAAAGAGATAGACAGAGGATGGATGAAAGCTTTGTGGATCATAGAGCTGTCAATGATCATGCTTGAACTACTTTACAATATGGCACTTGCACCTTATACACTTATATATGAGTCTCTCCTCCATAGAGATTTCACTATTAAATTCATTAAATTCTAGCCTTTTAAGAATTGTAGTGAGTCCTCAATTGTGAAACTCTCTTTGTTTCTTCTTTTTAGTTTCTACCATGTGGGTATAACCTTCCTCAATCACACTAGCCTTTGCTAACCAGATTCGTTCCTCTAGAGTCCTTATTATTTTGCTTGAAAATCATTCCAATTTTGTAAGCCATCGCAAACTAATGAAAGGGTTGGTGTTGACTTTGGTTGGGTTAGACCTTAGTAAGCAATTTGTATAAAGCAACTAATAAATGATGATTTATGGGGTTAAAGCAATTGAGTTAGAGTCTGGAGTTAACATAGAAAAGTAGCCATTGCACTTTTTTAAAAAGGTGACACTTGTGCCTTTCTTCTGTGGCCTTATGTTTAGTAGCAGATTGCACCTTGCATCTAGTTAAACTCTATGAGAGTAGTGAGCTCTCATTGATCTTGACTTAGTTTTGGTTGACTTGTGCCTTGGATGAGGATGGTGATGTCTAACTTAGTTATTTGCGGTTAAGGTGTTAGTACTCATATTATAACTTTGTCAATTAGAAGGTTGTATACCTATATGACTTGATGATGAGAGTTTTGTGTTTGGGTCTTATGGAGATAAGTTAAAGAGGGATTGTTAATTGCTTTGCAATTACTGATTTCCTGTAAAATTCATCAAGAACTCATAAAGTTCATCAACAATTTTGTTCACTCAATGATAATTTGGCAGTGATGGATTTGCTTTGTGATTAGTGGATGCTTATAGACTTCATCAAGGACTATTGATCCTTGCTTACTCCCTAATAATTTAGCAATAATGGGCTTACTTTACCATATGGTATTGCAAAGGATTGTATTGTTATCTTTGCATGGTTTTTCTATGTTAATAATGTTAACATTTTGATTCCATCTTTGACAGTATTGTTTAATTACATTTAGTCGGTAATGTTAGATTATATTGCATCTTGCAAATAGTGATTCACTCCTTAGTGATGTGTTATCTATAGCTAAGTGTTATTCAAGGATCAAATACTAAATTTAATATCTTCAACTTTAGTTAGATTGGTTATTAGAGAGCTTTGAGTAGTGATTTGCTCTTATTTTCTTCTAGCTTTATTATGATATTGATGACATTGAAGTGAGGCTCTAGCATTAACATTATTGAAATTGAGATTGAAGTAAGATGAAATATCTATCCATAGGATTGGATTGATATAAATTTCTTTAGTTTTGATGTAGATAGTGTTAATGGTTTAGGTTGTAATCTGATATTATTAGCATTTGTGCATTTGTTAGTTTGCTATGCCATTGTAGGAGGATGTGAAGCTCCATTCCTATGAGCCCCCTTGTCAAAGGAATCAAAGAAATTCCTTACCATTTGGGAGAAATCAAAATCCAAAGGTAAAAAATATGTAAAATGATTAATAGGATGACTGATGATCTTTCATGACAATTAGTTTTTCTCTTTGACTGTTGACTAGGATGTATTCATATTAGTTATTGCAATAGTTAGCATGAACAAATGTTTGTTGACCCTTGCGACATTTATCATGTTCTATTGATTGTTACTCAAGTTGATTATGTTACATTAGGATATTTTTTCCTTTAGGTGATACATTTATAAATATTTTGCTTGTTAGTTAATAATACTTTGTGTTCTTTGAGTTGTCTTTTGTAAGTTGTTTAGCATGTTATCTACAATCTTTGGTAGTTCAACTTTATTATAAAGTTTAGGGTAATAAGTCTATGAGTCTATGGGTTTGGTTTATTTGCCCAATAGGGTTACGACCTTTGGCTTTTCTCTCTATATCACTTGCAAGTAAGGGCATTTTATCTTTTGTAGGTTAGATGACATCTAAAGCAGCAAGGGTGGCTAACTCCATTGGTCATTTCCTTGTTGGTGATGGCCAAAAAGTGTTTGAGACGTAGCACATTTACGATAGATAGAGAGGTTTCCCTTTACTTATTTAAGTTCATACATTTCTCACAAAGTATGAGCACCGTAAACATTTTCTAGAGTTGTTTCTTTGGCAATAGTCTGGACTAGAGTATGCATTGACGAGTTCAATTTTCCTTAAGGGGGAGAGAATGCTGTGAATGTGATTGCAGGTATCAAAAGTTATCTATAGCAAATTATTTCAAATATTCTTTCCTTACTAGCATAATGACAAGAGATTGGTATTACTAGTTCCTTTTTCAATCCCTCTTATTCAAGTGTTAGTAAATTTGATTTAACATTTGTACTTGGCCAGATGAGCATAAAAAAGGAATTCTTAAATGTCTATTTAGCCAAGTATATTTGGCCCAATTTGTTAATTCTCTTTTGTTTTGTCTTGCATTAGCTTGATAAAAACCCTTATAATATTAAGCTTGGTTCCTCAATACTTACTAGATGATAGTTTACCATGTCTGGCAAAACACTCTCGCTATCATGCTCCATGTGTTATCCAAGTAGCTATTTATTGAAAGTGTCTAAATTTGCTAGTGAAGCATATCTATAGAATATAGAGATTTTTCTAAACATAATGGTGTTATTCTTGCATTAAGATCTGCAATCTAACACCAATCTAACACCACAAAATTGTGTTTGTAATGTCATCACATGATGAACACGAGATAAAGCATCTACCACTACATTTGATTTTCTCAGACGATGCTCAATAAGAAAATCCCCAAACTCCATGAGTTTGACCATCCAACGAGCTTGCGTAGTGTTCAACTCCTTCTGTGTGAAAAGATACACAAGTGGTTTGTGATCTGTCAACACCACGAATACTGCACCATAAAGATAGTGCTGCCATATCCGCAAAGCATGAACAATAGAAAGTAACTCTTGCTCATATATGGAATAGCGTTGCTTCACAAAATTCAAAGTTTGACTCTCATATGCAATATGTTGTCCCTCTTGCATGAAAACTCCTCCTAATGCATAACCACTCGCATCACATGTCACCTCATAAGGTTTTGATGGATTAGCAATGCTATAGCGCACGTGGTTTTGACCCTTTATCCTATGGTGATTTACCATAAAATACCCTCTTTGTGCCACGTGTCCAAAGGACAATGGTGTGGAACCCAAGGTTCAGGGCCTTGGGTCACTAAACAAAGGAACGGTGCCAAACTCCCAAGCATGGAGCCAAGGAGCGACGGAACCAGACCACAGAGCAACTCCTGAGCATATAGCCCAAGGAGCGAAGGGACAGGAGCCCAGAGCGACTTGGAACAGTCCTAAAGCAACCAACATCCCAATGCCAGGACCAACACGCAAAACGGAGCCAAACGGAGCCAAACAGAGTTTGGCACTATTTCGGCATATCGGTGGCCTAATGCAAGGACATGGGTACTCCACCAACTAGCATGGTGTGGAACTTGGGCTTAAACCCAAGCCAGACCCAGAACAAGGACAAGCATGGAAGCGGGAGCTAAACTATACCTCAGGTTAGTCAGCCATGCCCAACTTACCTGCTATCCCTACTATACATTTGGAACACCCCATAGCCCCCCTCCCCCCTTGAGGAACACACACTTTGGGCTTTTACCCTAAGCCTCCTTTAGTATCAGGAGTTAGTCTCTGGGACAAGCTCGAAACTTACTAAATATGGAATGGCATTAGATTGCGAATTTGGACACAGGACAAACACCATTGTGTTCAAGCCAATCTCTACATTCCGTAAATATGCTAAATGAGCAAATCTGGACACTTTCCATAAATATGTAAGCGACTAATTTTTCCATTTTACTTTAGTCACTTAACCGCACCTCCGACCACTTGGAGTAGTCTCACTCACAACCTCCGTAAGTCCTATTTTGGACTTGGGCTTACTAGCCCCGAGGATGGCATCCCCGCCACTCAACCTATGCACTTGGTCCAAGTGCTCCACGTGTCCGATCCCATGACCGACACCCCAAGGTACCACCAACATATCAGCCTGTTACGCTAAGGCCATATCCATTCACCTTGGTCACCACGATGGTCTGACACTATCTGCATCCCAGTCTCGTCACTCAAAGACTGGGCTATCCATCCACGAGTGATCATCCCAGATCCACTCCTTAGCATCCTTAGGATGCCCACAGACATGGGGGATTAGCCTTCCCCAATATCTCTGTTCCAGTCCCCACCAAGTCCCTTTTTGTCCTTAGCTGTGCTCGCCAACATTGCCATTGAATCAAGGCCCACGGGCCCGACCACTAAGTCCCGCTGTCCTCTAGGACTTCCTCCCTGTGTGACCGTGTCCTTGGTCACCACACCAGAGGACTACTCCTCTTCCTTTCCACCGTCTGGGACTTTGGGACGACATTTCGGAACACCATGGCCCTACGCGGGCCTCGTGGGTACTCTCCCTGCCTTACGCCTTTAGGTGCTCTAGCCATGGGCTTAGAGCGAGGTTCCATTGAGCCACACCAGGTATCCAAGTAGGTAGTGCCACCCACGCTTGGACTGGGAGCATCGGCTAGACGATCTCCCGGGGGAACTAGAGCCGGCTCTTGAACACTTCACCAAGCTACCCCGCTTGTCGGTCTATGTTCACTCTAGTCTTGGACTTCCCAGTGGTCAGCTCATCACCCAACACTGGGTGCAGCCTCTCAGGGCCAAACTGGCCTTTCCTGGCCAAACTGGCTCCACTGCAGTCCTCCCCCTACTATACTTTTGGAGCTCACCAAACCCCCCAGGGTCTGGGAGACGAACGCTTTGGGCTTTCACCCTCTCAGACTCGAACTCGGACTCGGACTCGGACTCGGACTCGGACTCGAACTCGGACTCGGACTCGGGCTCGGGCTCGGGCTCGGTCTCGGGCTCGGTCTCGGTCTTGGTCTCGGTCTCGGTCCCGGTCTTGGTCCCAGTCTCGGTCTCGGTCTCGACTTCGGACTTTATCTCGGGTCCATCTCGGACTCCATCTCGGACTCCATCTCGGGTCCATCTCAGACTCCATCTCGGACTCCATCTTGGGTCCATCTCGGACTCCATCTTGGGTCCATCTTGGACTCCATCTTGGGTCCATCTCGGGTCCATCTCGGACTCCATCTCGGGTCCATCTCGGGTCCATCTCGGACTCCATCTCGGACTCCATCTCGGGTCCATCTCGGACTCCATCTCGGACTCCGTCTCGGGTCCATTTCGGGTCCATCTCGGACTCCATCTTGGGTCCGTCTCGGACTCAATCTCAGATCCATCTCGGGTCCACCTCGGACTCCACCTTGGACTCCATCTTGGGGTCCTTCTCAGACTCCACTTCGGACTCCGACTCGGATCCATCTCGGACACTTCCACGTGTCATGTGTTAGTCCTTTTTGGGTCCCTTTTTGGAGCCTCGCTTATGGCTCGCTTCGTGCTCATTCCTCAAGCACTTTGTTAGGGGTTCCACTCCTGCTCTCGACCTTTCAAGGCGGAGCTTTTAGTCCAAACGTGTTACGCTCGTTTGGCTTTCGCTTCGGCCACTACCACGTGGCGCCCCTCTGGCTCTACTTTGGGGCCTAGGGATTTTGTGTTTCACAACTCCACCACCCATAGACGAAGTTCGATGTCCTCATCGAACGGTAAACCCTTTCATAAAGTAGCACCCGCATGTGTTACCATTTCCATCCTTGGCACCCAACCAATATCTGTCTATGGTTTGACACCAAAGGCTCACCATGCCTTGTCCATCCTCTAAGGAGCATAGCCTCTCCAACTTAGAGGCTCATTTGACCACTTGTGGTGGTTCTCTCCTTTTATTGGTTTAGTTCTTACTAAACCTGTTAGAGACACCTTCTCTAACTCGATCCCACTACTCGTTCTCAAGTGGTCTCACTTTCCAGCGCTATAACCCTTGCACTTTGGAACTTTTAATTCTGACTTCTCGAAGTCAATTTCCTAGGTGTCTCCGACACCTTGCATTGCACATATTGTGCAACTCCACTTCCTCATCCTAGGAAGTTCTCCACTTGAGGGCGCCATCATCCTCTGTTCGATTTCATGCCACCTTTGGGCACTGAGTTCCAGTTATCATATTGTGTGTTAGGGCTGTCCATGGCCCTATCCTTTGGCTACTTTGCCGCTTCCTCACCGTGAGCTTTTACTTCGCCAAATTGGAGCACTTAGGAATCCACCTTTGGAAGTCCACTTCCTTTCCCACAAGCCGTTAGCATCAAATACATTAGTGTTCCTTGGCTAACTTTGCCATTTGGAACCCCTCCATTAAATTCCATGGCCCAAACTTGGCCACTAGTCCTTTGCTCCTATCCTTGATTGTTGCACCCAGCAACATAGGATCGCTACCTCCATTTTTGAGGTATCCTTTCGGTTCCATAACAAAGACTCTTCTTTGCCAAATCCGGAGGATGTTCACCCCTAGTACGTCTCTTTAGCATCTTCTGCTATGGGCTCTATCCACAGCCCAACTTTGTGACCCTCCCATGGGTCTCTTATAGAGACTACTTTCCTTGGACTCACTATGCCATCGCACGGACATAATTTATTTCCCTTAGGTGCTCTTCCCACTTGGTCATCATGACCAAGCCACACCACCTTAAACAGTTTAATTTCAACATTTTGAACCAGGAACTTCATTCCTTAGCCAACCAAGGACCTTGTCCTTATTTGGCCTTCAAATTGTTAACTATAACCCCGGGGGCATCCCCCACACTTGGCGGTGCACCCAAGCCAGCCCTTACGACCAAGGGTTCATAGCAACTGAGATTAGCTGTCCCCATCTCACTCACCACGTCCTTGGTGCCACTTGCACCAAAGTGTTCAAGTTAGATATGCCAAGCTTTCACACTAAGCAATATAACCGTGCATCACGACTCCGAGGCATCCCTCACTTGGCGGTGTGCCCAAACCAGTCTCCACACTGAGAGTCCATGACCACCGAAATATGAGTGTCCTCATATTCCAAACCATCACCACGCCCTAGTGATTTGGGACTCGAACCCAAGCACTAGAGGGTCGGGACTCGAACCCAACCTCCGTATATGCATCTACGGACGGCATCACCCAGGATGCCTAGCGTGACTCCCCACGCCAGTGCACCAACTTATACTCAAAGCACGCTATAGATCACAGCTTAGGAACCTAATTCCTCCCTACTACCAAGTCCTCTCACTTGACAAGCCTGTGATCATGCATGGACTCCTCCATGCTTGGCCCCATGGCCCACCATTTTTGAAGTTATCACCTTCAACTAGGGTATTTGTTCCCCTGACTTGCCAATCTCGCTTTGGCAAGTCCTCCGACCACTGTAACATAGTTCCTGCACAAGCGTGAAAGCCCTTGATCATCGACTTTCGTTCAAAGCCCTCTCTTTGAACACTCGGGAACTACTTCCCTAACCTTGATAGCCTTGCCTCATGGCAAGCTTCAAGACCACGCTTCTACTGCGCCACTCTGATTTCGCGTGTTCCTTGAACTATTTACGCTTGGCCTTTCTAGGTATTAAGCTACCTAGAATCTTCTTTGGGAACCTTGAAGGAACTCTGTCCCTTAGCTTGCTAAGGCCTCCCTTTTTGCAAGCTTTCCAATTATCATATAGTCTAACATGGACAATTCCATATTTTAGACTCTCTATAGCATCACAGTTGCTAGCGGCAACACTCTCGAGCCCCCACTTGATTCTCCACTCCCAGCTGGCATAACCAACCTTGGTTATGCCCTTCGATTTCTATGGTTTGGTTCTATCCCCTTACTTCTTGCTTTTGGCTTCACACCTTTCCTTCGGTCATTCTCCTCCAAACTAGGAGGATAGCTTTGCACTTTCTATCATGCCTTAGCAAGTATTCTTAGGGATGAACCTACCCGATAGCCTAGGGAGTGGTTCCTCAATCCAGGTATGCTCACCCTATAACCCCACCCACTGGGATTACGTTGTTGCTTACGGGCCTTTGCATGCCCATTGCTAGCCTTGCCAAAATTCCATTTTTGGCTTTGTCCAATTCGAGTAGACAGTCTTCTCCTGTCTCCGCCACCTTGGACATTTGGATAGCACCTACTATCCATCATTCGCTAGGGACTTAGTCCCTTGGGCTTTATCTACTGCCCTCGCGACATCAAACACCACCTCCTGGTGTTCTAGAGTGTTTGGGTGTCCCAATGATGGCTTCCTTGACAATGAGTATTTCCTTTTATGACATTGACTTACTATATCACAACATAAGCAACTTATCCCCCGTAAGGGTATATCCACTTCCCTATGCCATTAAGAGGCTTGGGTAGCTACCTTCTACCCGTTTAACCAATTATTTTGCACCTCTTGCTTAGTTGTCTCGTAGTTGTCAAGTCCTACAACTCATTACAGGTGCTTCCACACCTCCATCATTATCTGGGTCACCACACTCTAACTGCATGCTCTGCAACTTAGGCTATGCCATTCCCATTTCTATTGGGGTTCCTTTGGCAAGGGGTTCTCATGAACCCACCAACATAGCCTCAAGGTATCACACCTTGGCACATTTGGTGTCTCCACACCATCAGCTCCACGAGCCTACTTCTATGACACTTCTTCTTTGTGTCTAAGTCTTTGCCAAGACCAATACCACTCATTCTCATGCCAACCATCCGTTAGCACTGCACCCTAGAGGTCTCACACAACTTTGTGTCAAAGTTGTTTTCTTTTTGGGAACACCTTTCCCACGACTTTAGCATGGCACATTTTGCCATCGATGAGATACCCTCTGTTCTCATCCTTGGATCCTATAATCCCCCCCCATCCTTCGTGGGGTACAACCCACCTCAGTCCAAATGCTTCCATCAGTTCTTTTAGGACCATCTCTTGACTCTACTTGAGTCATCTAGCAGTTTTGGACTTAGTTAATCCACAGACCTATAAGGTCCTACTTGTGAGGCACTAGCTCACTGGAATACACTTCTTGCATTCCTGTCCTACTCAAAAGGACTATTTTCACAAGTGTTACTTTGACACTTGATTTTGTTCTCTGGGGGCAACCTTTGCCCCTTAGGACTACTTGTCCATGTGATGAGAATACCAACTCATCTCTAAGTACACCCCCCAACTCCTTGGGTTGTTCCAGCATTTATTAAAGGTAGCCCCGGCTACCATTTCAAGGACTTGAGTCCTCTTCCGTATTTGACCTCCCACGGTCATTACCTCTGGTCTTACATTCATGAGCACCAACCTCAACTATATAAGGATAATCTTGTGACTCCTTTATTGTTTTGGAGTCTACATGTTTCCCGTGATCCCAACTATAGTTGTTTATCACAACTACGTTAGCCCGTTTGCTGCGTCAAACGTTCATTTGGATCACATCCTCAGCTCTCTGAGGAGACCTTATACTGTTCCCAAGATCCCAAAGTCGTTCCATTATTGGCCCTTTTCTATCTACCACGTTGTGCCCAAGTTCACGCATGAACTTGAGTGGAGAGCCATGTCCTCTCGACATGCTACCCGTCCAGGATAGGCCCACTCCTAGGACCTTCCGATGCCAACATCAATGGTGATATACTTGAGCACCAATAAAAGTCGGACTAAGGAACAGCTCCGATACCAAGTTGTAAGTGACTAATTTTTCCATTTTACTTTAGTCACTTAACCGCACCTCCGACCACTTGGAGTAGTCTCACTCACAACCTCCGTAAGTCCTATTTTGGACTTGGGCTTACTAGCCCCGAGGATGGCATCCCCGCCACTCAACCTATGCACTTGGTCCAAGTGCTCCACGTGTCCGATCCCATGACCGACACCCCAAGGTACCACCAACATATCAGCCTGTTACGCTAAGGCCATATCCATTCACCTTGGTCACCACGATGGTCTGACACTATCTGCATCCCAGTCTCGTCACTCAAAGACTGGGCTATCCATCCACGAGTGATCATCCCAGATCCACTCCTTAGCATCCTTAGGATGCCCACAGACATGGGGGATTAGCCTTGGTACTCTCCCTGCCTTACGCCTTTAGGTGCTCTAGCCATGGGCTTAGAGCGAGGTTCCATTGAGCCACACCAGGTATCCAAGTAGGTAGTGCCACCCACGCTTGGACTGGGAGCATCGGCTAGACGATCTCCCGGGGGAACTAGAGCCGGCTCTTGAACACTTCACCAAGCTACCCCGCTTGTCGGTCTATGTTCACTCTAGTCTTGGACTTCCCAGTGGTCAGCTCATCACCCAACACTGGGTGCAGCCTCTCTGGGCCAAACTGGCCTTTCCTGGCCAAACTGGCTCCACTGCAGTCCTCCCCCTACTATACTTTTGGAACTCACCAAACCCCCCAGGGTCTGGGAGACGAACGCTTTGGGCTTTCACCCTCTCAGACTCGAACTCGGACTCGGACTCGGACTCGGACTCGGACTCGGACTCGGACTCGGACTCGGACTCGGACTCGGCCTCGGCCTCAGCCTCGGTCTTGGTCTCGATCTCGGTCCCAGTCTTGGTCCTGGTCTCGGTCTCGACTTCGGACTTTATCTCGGGTCAATCTCAGACTCCATCTTGGACTCCATGTTGGGTCCATCTCGGACTCCATGTCGGATCCATCTCGGACTCCATCTCGAACTCCATCTCGGGTCCATCTCAGACTCCATCTTGGGTCCATTTCGGGTCCATCTCAGACTCCATCTCGGGTCCATCTTGGGTCCATCTCGGACTCCATTTCGGGTCCATCTCGGACTCCATCTCGGACTCCATCTTGGGTCCATCTCGGACTCCATCTCAGACTCCGTCTCGGGTCCATTTCGGGTCCATCTCGGACTCCATCTCGGGTCCATCTCGGACTCAATCTCAGATCCATCTCGGGTCCACCTCGGACTCCACCTCGGACTCCATCTTGGGGTCCTTCTCGGACTCCACTTCGGACTCTGACTCGGGTCCATCTCGGACACTTCCACGTGTCATGTGTTAGTCCTTTTTGGGTCCCTTTTTGGAGCCTCGCTTATGGCTCGCTTCGTGCTCATTCCTCAAGCACTTTGTTAGGGGTTCCACTCCCGCTCTCGACCTTTCAAGGCGGAGCTTTTAGTCCAAACGTGTTACACTCGTTTGGCTTTCGCTTCGGCCACTACCACGTGGCACCCCTCCGGCTCTACTTTGGGGCCTAGGGATTTTGTGTTTCACAAAATAGCATTTGGGACCAAAATGAGACTAACACAAAGGGCATGATAGCGAGGGTGTTTGGCAAACAAGACAAACTATCATTTAGCGATATTAAGGGACTAATCTCAATACACGAGGGTTCTTGTCACTAGCCAGTGCAAGTCAAAACAAGACAGGAACTCCTTACCAAGCTAAGTATGCATAGCTAATAACATGTAGAAATTCTGTCCTTATGCTCGTCCAGTCTAAGTACACTCGAAATGCTCAGTTAAATCCACTAGCACAAGAGGGACTGATGAAGGATCCAACAATACCGACCTCTTGCCATCGTGGTAGTAAGGAAAGAATATCCGAAAGGATTGGCCGACAGGTAACTTTTAATACCTGAAGTCACATTCGCAACACTCTCCCCCCCTAGGGAAGATTTACGTCCTCATCGATGCATACTCAAATATAGAATACCGCCAAGGAAAAAACTCCAGAAAAAGTTCATGGTATTCACACTATGTGAGAAATGCACCAACTTTAATGAGTTAGGAGGCAACCTTTATGTCTAACGCGGATGTGCTACCAGCTCAGACACCTTCTAGCCGTCGCTGACAAGGAAATGACCAACAGAGTTAACCACCCTTGCTACTTTAGTTGTCACCCAGCTTACAAAAGTGTGATACGCCTCTGCCTGCAAGGATATAGAAAGAGAAGCCAGAAGCCCCAACCCTCATGAGCATTGAAACCAAACCTGTCGGTAAGGTTTAGATAGACTACTGTAAACAAGAAGTTAGAGTTGTTTACATAGTCACGCCCTTTTAACAGAATAAGGAACATTGACAAAAAGGCGGGTTATGTGACCAATCTACAATAGCTACCCTATGATTAGAGATTTCACCATGCATACAAAGTGCCAAAGCCAGTTTACCTATACTAGCCTAAAGTCAAAGATCAATATATGGACAATATCAAAGTCATTAGACAATGATATCTTATAGTCTTAATTATCAGTGAATAAATCTTAGATTAGAACACAAAAGTATTCCAAGTAAGTTATCATCTAATAAACTAGTATTATAGAATAGGAACCACCAATATCATCATGTTTGGAAAACATAGGATTCACCATCCAACAAAATTCAATAGCCAGCATATCATTAAAAAAACTCAATGATAAAACATAACTACTAAAGATGGCAGACAGTATGCTAAACAACTTACTAAAGATAACTCAAAGAATACAAAGTATCATTGACTGACAAGCACAATGCTCATGAATGTATCACCCAAAGGAAATAAGATCTCAATCTATCAAAATTAACTCAAGCAATAATCAACAGGACAGAATGAATGTTGCAAGACCAAAAAACATAATATTTATGCTAGCTATTGCACCAGCTAAGCTGAATAGATCCCGGTCAACAATACCAAGGAACCAAAGTTGCTCAAGCAAGTGTTAGCAACATCCTATTGATGTCTCAAACCCAAGAGACCAATCTAGAGCAAACCACAAAGAACATGTGGTATTGCGAAAGGCTATAAGCTATCAAATAGCATAACTAACCACCATGAAAGATCATCAATCATCCCATCAAAAGAGATATGCAGAATCATCATTAAAGAAGGAATCCACCATCCCAAAGAATGGCATATCATTCCATATTAATAATAATCAAGTAAAACTTTTGATAAGAATATTCAATTATCCTAGATGATAGTCAATCATTACCAATGATTGCTAGATACAAATGACAACTTTAACATCAAAGCTGAGAGCCAAAATGCCTTCCCCAACAACTCTTAACAAATGAAGCAATGAGCATAAAAACTCAAGGAACCAAAAACTTGAAGAAACCTATAGCTAAGTCATGCCTAGCAATGATCGTAAGTCTTGCATGAACTAACTTCAATGCTAAAGAAGAAATCATGGTACAACCCACATTATTCTTCTCAATACATCCAGAACCTAAACTTCATAATGCAAAGCTAATGAAGAGTATATCTACATCAATCCAAAAGCCAAGCATAATAAAGCTATGCTCAACAAGTGATCACCAAATCAATCCTCCATGAATCCATCTATAGCAAGACATAACTCACTTTATAACAAGCATAAGAAGAATCATTCATGATCGATATATTCCAACCCAAATTCAATAAAGATTCAAACATCTTCAATATCAATCACTAATTCTTCATCTCATAAAGTTAGCATTGTTCATAACTAAATCACTTTTCAAGGAAAAGCCAAAGCTCAACCTCTACTAAATAATCTTGTTTAGAACACAACTAACTTCAAACTTGCCACTCAATTCATTTGAACGTCAACACAATGGCTAACTAGCAAATGCACAAATGCCAAGAACACAAAGCCATAGCCAAATCATCAACACTATCTTTATTGAGACCAATGAAACTCAATATCAATCCTAAGGAGAGACATCTCATTTCACTCGAATCTCAACATTGGGCATCACTTCAATGCCATCAGTACCAAAACAAAGCTAGAAGAAAGCAAAGATGAATCACCACTCAAACTTTCTAACAACCAAGCTAACCAAAGTCGAAGATATCTTAGTTAGTATCTGAGACCAGTTCTTCAACAATACTCAGCTATAGATAACACTTCATCAAGGAGTAAATCACCACACCCAAGACTCACAACTATTCCATGTGAGGCCGTACCATAGTCCCACAGTAGATAATTTCGTCTGTAGATACTCCATACAAGAGGAAGGACATACACATGGATGCCCAATACATACAATTTCAAATTTAGGGGTAAGAATATACTTTGCTCAAGGGTATATTATACTTTTTATGCAGCCACTAATCATGGGAATCAAACCGGTATCATTTTTTCTGATACCATATATAGCACACGTGGTTTTTACCCTTTATCCTATGGTGATTTACCATCGGATAACACCACAAAGTGGAACCTAAACCCTCTTTGTGCCATGTGACAAATGCCACATGTCACATGCCACGTGTCCAAAGGACAGTTGTGTGGAACCCGGTTGCTCTAAGGGTTCCAAGTTGCTCTGGGCTCCTGTCCCTGCGCTCCTTAGGCTGTATGCTCGAGAGTTGCTCCGTGGTTCAGTTCTGTCACTCCTTGGCTCCATGCTTGGGAGTTTGGCACCATTCTTTTGTTCAATGGCCCAAGCCTCTGAACCTCAGCATCCCAATGCCAGGACCAGCATACAAAACGAAGCCAAATGGAGCCAAACAGAGTCTGGCGCTATTTCGGCATACCGGTGGCCTCCTGCCGTCATGGCATAAGGAAAGAATATTCGAAAGGACTAGCCGACAGGTAACTTTCAATACCCGAAGTCACATTCGCGACACTCTCCCCCCCTAGGGAAGATTGACATCCTCGTCGATGCATGCTCGAGTTTAGAATACCGTGAAGGAAACAACTCCAGAAAAAGTTCACAGTATTCACACTATGTGAGAAATGCACCAACTTAAATGAGTTAGGGTAACCTCTTGTCTAACGCGGACGCGCTACCAGCTCAAACACCTTCCGGCCGTCATTGACAAGGAAATGACCAACAGAGTTAGCCACCCTTGCTACTCTAGGTGTCACCTAGCTTACAAAAGTGTGATATGCCCCTGCCCGCATGGATATAGAAAGAGAAGCCAGAGGCCCTAACCCTCCTGAGCAAAGAAACCAAACCCGTTGGTAAGGTTTAGATAGACTACTGTAAACAAGAAGTTAGAGTTGTTTACACGGTCACGCCCTTTTAACGGAATAAGAAACATTTACAAAAAAGCGGGTTATGTGACCAGTCTACAGTAGCTACCCCATGACTAAAGATTTCACCATACACACGAAGTGCTAAAGCCAGTCTACCTATACTGGCCCAAACTCAAAGATTAATAGATGGACAATATGAAAGTCATAGACAATGATATCTTAGAGTCTTAAGTACTAGTGATTAAATCTTAGATGAGAACACAAAAGTATTCCAAGTAAGTTATCATCTAATAAACTAGTATTATAGGATAGGAACCACCAAGATTGCAATAGTTGGAAAATATAGGATGCACGATTCAACAAAATTTAATAGCAAGAATATCATCAAGAAAACTCAATGAAGAAACTTAACTATCGAAGATTGTAGACAGTATACCCAACAACTTACCAAAGATAACTCAAAGCACACCAAGTTGTAAGCTCTTGAGTTTGGACTTCCCAGGAGGTCACCCAACCCAGTACTATTCAAACCCAAGGACACTTAACCCCAAATATCCCAAGACCCTTAATTGATTGGAAAAGCGGGGTGCATTTTTATTCATGGGCCTTTTCCCTCTATATTTGAACCCCTATGGAT
>NW_003314351.1:771257-782301 GCF_000143415.4 Selaginella moellendorffii
AAAAAAATGTTCAAAGAAGAGAAGACGGCAGGCAGCTGCTGCTGCAGGTCATCTAGAGGACCCCATTATACCTCAATATAGAGTAAAACCTTGCTATTCATTTATCATTATAAAATATCAGCCTTTAAAATATTGTAATAAAGCCTTAATTTTAAATATAAATCCATGAAATAGAGAGATAATAACTTATTTTACATTAGCATTCTCTCTATTAAAAACACATACAGAAATAATGCTAATGATATAAAGTAGAATACTTCTAATATTAAATATTACTCTCAAAATGTAAGAATATAAGTATTAGGAATAAGGGAATATCAAAGGTAAATATGTAAAATTTTGAAATTATTCTAAAAAATATAGCACATAAAGGTAATTTTTATCACTTAGTATCATGAAATTCCAAAACTTTCAGTCTATAGAGATGAAAAATAAAACTCCATAAAAATTGTTATATTTTTTTAATTTTATAAGATGTATATAGTTTAAGTGAGTTTTAAATCTTTATTTTTGAAATTATTATACTTTAGTGTCCTTAAGAAACACATTTTTTATTAAGAGGAAAAATTGTAGATCAATTATATGGAGATTTCAAATAAAAAAATAGTTACCAAGCCTCAATATTTAATTGACTCATCTGGCCATGGAATCCCACAGCGAAAAATTCCATTTATAGAAGATCATGCAGCACTAAGAGTTTTAAATGTTATATTATGTTATAAGTTAAATTTATTATATTATTTATTATGTTATATTTGTAGAAGGGATTTTGAATATAATTATTATATTATGTTATGTTAACTATGTATGTTATAATTATGATTATATTAAATTTATAATTATGATTTCAACTTTTTGAAATACTAAAATATCAATAATAAACACGATGCTCCCAGCGTAGCTGGGACTTTTGCTAGTCTTTCTATATTTAAAAGAGCAAGGGCGACATATTCAATTGAGATTCTTTATGAGCTTAATGGTGGAGATGAAGACACGTGGGAAAAAACAGTTGAGAGTGGAACTTTTTTTTTAAGGGGTAAACCCAGTTTTTTTCAATGCATTTTTCCAGGAGCACTTATGTATTTTGGCATTTCACTGCAGTTGCACGTCATGAGGTTCACTGCATGATTGCATTGGTCCTCGCCTATCTAGGGTGTATTGCTTAGCTGTACGATGCCACACACAGCAGATAGATTAGCTGAGTTGAAGTGGCAGGTTCAAGAGCCTATGCTAGACAAAAGAGAAGATGAGGAAACTCCGGGAGACACTTTTATGGTACATTTTCTCTTTCTTGTGTTGTTTCTTTTGACAATTTCTTTAGGCTGTTGCGAGGTTTGGAGGCGACAGTGTTGTCAAGACATGATGCAGCTGCAACCTGGTTCAGATGTACGCATATACTCAGTGCTTCTTTACATGCGAGGTATGCAAGGTATGGTTTGTGTTCATTGTTTCATCACGAATATTTTACTGCCTCTTATTATGTACAATAAGGAGTACGTGCTTGGGCAGCTCATATACGTTCAAGCAACGAAGAGATTGCCTGGTTCTCCCGGATTTCTCATCCTGTCATGCCAAGGGCTTGCAACAAGATTCCCGGCATGCGTATTGATCTAGGTTTCAAGATGATCTCTCATTTCTCTTAATCTCTGTGGCTAACTTGGTTCTTGTTGCACAGGAGTGAGTAACAGAGGGCTGTTTGGGAGTCTAATGCTGGATGCTTCGAGATTTGTTTCTTTTATTCGTTTCCAGACACCCAACGACCTTTGGGCTAAACACTCTAAAGTCGTTTATCTAAACTCTTATTAGAAAGGTTCATAAAATTATGTTTAGTCTGATGACTTCTCCAGTTTACTTGTTTGTTTTAAATGCAGATTCAAATTAGTGGCGAGAAACTGACTCCACCATTTTCGGCCTGTCAAATCTCTTGGTTTTGGTGACACAGAAAGGTGAATTTTTTCATAGTTGTTTCTTATATATGGGATTAAAAAGCCTTTTTGTGATGGAGAGTACATTTAGTAGAGTTGAAAGGTTCCCGCCAGTGTTTTGCCATGAAGAGAAACAAGGTGATATCTCTGTCTTGAAACTTGCACTGATCTTTTGAACAGGTTCATTGTGCATGTACTGAAAGAGAGATTCTTGGATTGATGGACCATATTGCTTTCTAAATTGAGATTTTCTTTGCAGATTGCGACTCATGTTTGCTTAGCAATAGACTTCTATCCTGCAGGGGAACTCTTTCTTCAAATGGAGAAACAACCACTAAAATTCGTTGATCAAGCTCTCCAATCCAGTGTTCAGGTAGCATTTTCTCTTTTTTATTTTGTAGTTGTAAGATCCAGTTTTGACTGTGTTTTTTCTCTTTTCTCTCCAGTTGCAGGGGATTGCCATGAGCATCAAGGGCAGAGCCTAGGATCTGCGTTGGTTGGCTCTGGGATCACATTGCTTCTGGACACGTTTAGTTTATGAGAGAATGATGGCAACTGTGTTAAAATCAAATAAATTGCGAAGTTCACATTTCTGATGTTGTGGTTGAAGGGGATGTTATTTCCTCTGATCACTTGTCACAATATTTCCCAGAATCTTAAAACGGTTATGAAAACGAAGTATGATGGCTTTTCACATATCTGAGGGTTTTATGTTGTCACTGCACAGCATTGGGAATGAAAGACGGAGAGTGAGCTCCTTGAAAAAACCGTTTTCTTAAATTTGGTACACAAATCTTTTGTTTTAGATACACCATTGTTGCTTGATTCTTCATTTATGTTAAGTTTCTTTCTTGCAGGTGGAGACATTCGGATGAATTCTGGCGTTTATAGGTACCTAGGTACCAAAAAGAAAATTCTATGTTTGCAGCATTTACAACCATCCTTTCTTTGTGATTACAGAACTCCATGGCGGCAGCTGCAGTGCCGAGCTGCGTGATGGCCGCCAGCATCGCATTCTACAGCACGACGCTGCAGTGCAGCAATCTGCTCGGAATGGAATCAAAGACACGCCGCGCATCGTCAAGATGCCCGTGCTGGGCATATGCCACGATCATCACGCTCCAGGACGCCAGAACCAAGTGATCGATCTGGTGGAAGATCATCCTTGCGCTTTGGAGATCCCCATTATCCGCGAACGCCTGGAGCAGAAACTCTGACTCTTACTTGTACGGTATCGCATTAAAAAAATATTCTGTGTTTGCAGCTTTTACAACCATCCTTTCTTTGTGATTACAGAGTGGGACCTCTTTTTTTTCAGAAAAAAGCTTGATTTTTCACTTATGTTAAGTTTCTTTTTCGCAGGTGGAGACATTTGTATGATTTTAGTGTTTACAGGTACCAAAAAAATAATTTTTTGTTTGCAGCATTTACAACCATCCTTTCTTTGTGATTACAGATTTGGGACCTCTAATTTTTTCAGAAAAAGTCGGTGTATGATTTTGGGATACAGGAAATTATCGTGTTTTTTATGTTTTGCTATCAGCGCTGAAGCAAGTTCTTGTGAAGCAAGTTCAGGGTATGTTTTTGTGTCATAGCTTTTAATGGTGGTATAATGGCTCTCTGGAAATACAATTGTAGAGCCGATTTTATGTTACAGGTAAGTCGGAAACACAGCAGCAGCAGCAGCACCATCACCAGCTAGATGCATTAAAATAAAATAAACGATAGATGATGAGAAAACGCAGTTGCAAAAGAAATGCTCGGAATTGTTGCCGAGTGATAAAAAAAACACCACAGATGCAGGTTAGTATGCATGTCCTTTCAAAAAAGTTCCTTATGTTAATTAACAGATAGATGCATGAAAATTAACAGATAGACTTCCTTGCCAGATTGTCCACCAAGCCATTTTGCTGTGGAGAAGCAAAAAGTTATCTTTACAGTTAAAGCTACACTAATTTTTTGAGTTTGACAAAGATGCAGAGCACAAGATGGAGGCTTTAACTGATGCAACCTCAAATATGTCGAAAATGCAAGAGAGTGCTCGAACGATACAGGTATTGCTCAAAAGAAAAAAACAATGTGCTGCTTCTCCAGGTACTCTAACATTCAAGTGAATCCAAGGTGCCTTGCGAGGTTTCTCCAGTCCAGTGAAGCTAATCAATGGCCTCGTGATCAATACAACAGAAACCAGTGAGCTTTGTTTTTTAAAAAAAGGACTAACATTGTGATGGTTCTTCAGGCATGTGTTTTGCATTCTAGCAAATCCAGGATGGCTGTTTATTGCAAGTCACACACACCTCACAGATGCACAGTAAGTTTTTCTAGCACACACTCACTCGCTAATGCATCCCATCTCTGTGGGCGTGTGTCTGAAACCAGAGAGATGGCCACAGAGATGGGATGTGGCCGTGTGTTTGAATCCAACTGTGTTTCAGGGAAGAGGAACGTTAGCTCCAAAAAAAGAAAAAAAAAACGAGCAAAAGGCCCTTCCTGTCTGTCATTTTTGGAACAGTTCGACAGTGACACTGATGAAAGTGAAGTGACAGTTGGTATGGTTTGGCAGCTTCAATAAAATCCACTAAAAGATGAGAGGTCAATGGTGGATGATGAACGGGTAAGGAATCCTTGAGTTGGATTTAATGAACTTCTCATTTCTTCTGGCCTTTGCAGCCATAAAAAACCATGAAGGACGTTACGCTCTCCAGGGCCATCAGGCACACCAACACTCAAGAGTACCTTAGCATGCAGGATCTCGATATATCCCATATCCACTGTCGCTGAAAAGCAATGCGGTTGTTTCCTCAAATCAGAAACTAAGGACTCTTACTTTATCAAAAACTTGTATTCTATTGAATATGTTAGTATTTAGAAAAAAAATCAGCCATTTGTTTCAGATTGTGAAGGCAATTTTTGGATTTGGCATCCTTATATACTGGATGTTGAAACAGAAGAGAAATATAGCAGGTAATTTTAAGGTACAGTGGTTGTGAAATATTTATCCCTTAAATTACAGACGTGATAAAGGAGAACTTCTGCAAGGAAATAAATCAAAACTTGAGGCTTTTGATTTGGTCTCAAGACATCATGCATGGACGTCTTTACCAGAAATTAAACAGGGAGATACAGAAATGTATTACAAGGCTATCAAAAGCTTTCCATTTGACGGTATGATACTTTGTGGTTACCCTATGTACTCATCCAAATGTTTTTAAAATGTAACTCACAAAAAAAACGAACAAACTGAGGCCAGTGCTCTACAAACTCGATTTGCTGAGCTATTCAGAATGAGTAGATGACATCTGAATTGACTCCTTTTTGAAGACTTTACAGAGATCAAAAAAATTACTATTTAAAAAACTCTGATACCTAAGACTTAATAGCCCTTAGCACCGTGTTGAAACTTGAAGTCCTTCTAATCAGAAACTTATTCCGGTTTTAAAGTTCTTTTAGATTAAAAAAAAGGTGTTTTAGTCTATACAAAACCACTGTTTACAGTGTTTAGTTTTTGGACTTTGAGAAGCTAGAACTCTTCTCCTGTTGATTCTGGTATTTCACAGATATAGCATGTCCACTCTCAAGACGACAAACAAGCTTTGTGATGGCTTTTTGTGATGCCTTGCCTGCTCAAGCTCCAACGCATGTTGTTGGTCCCACACCTAAAGCGAGCAGTGGCCAATGCATCCCTGGAGCTTCCCTGGGAGCTTTGATGAAGATCCACACCACTTGGAACTCCTTGTCCTTCACAATCAAACGAACAGAGGCGTCTGTGTTGTGTGCGGTGAAACATATATCTTGCAAACTATTTTTTGTTCTTGGCTACCTCCAAGCTCCAAGTTCCAGGAATCAAACGAATCCTGTTTGACACTTTTGCTCCTCGTTCCTGTGCGCTTAGCTCTCCTTCCCATAAGGGCAGTCTTTTGTGACAGGACCTTTACCGTTTTCCTTTACCGCATGAAAGAACATAACTATACACACCTTAAACAAATGTTCTGGATATTTATTTCTCACTTATTTTTGGAACGCTGATTGTGCCATCTTAGCCGCTCTTGACAAAGGAATTCTCGCTAACAGGCAAGTTTCCAGCGAGTGTTTTGGAATCCAATTGAGTAGTCGGCAAAACTCTTGTCAACATGTATGGAAAGTGTGTAAAACTCGAGCTTGCGAGGGATTTCTTCGAGAGAATGCAGGACACAGACGCGGTGTCATGGAACACCATGATCGCTGGTTACTTCCTCTACAACCATAACGTCAAGGCTCTGGAGCTATTTAAGTTGATGGATCTAGAGGGCGTTGGAGCGACGAAGGCGACCTTTGTGACAATGCTAGATGCTTGCTGGAGACTGGATCAGACGAGAGTGATCCACGAAGCTGTGAGAGATAGTGGCGTGGAGATCGACAAGGTCTTGGGGAGAGCTCTTATGAACGCGTACAGGGCCTGTGGAAGCCTGGACGAAGTGAGACAAGCTTTTGATCAAGTCTCTTTCTCTTCCGGTGGCTACAGTGCTCTTCTTTGGAATGGGCTGCTGTCCTCTTTCTCTTGCTGTGATGACGATCGCTCGGCTGCCAGAGTATTCATTCATATGCAACTCGAGGGTATCCAAGATAAATAGATCTTCTTTTCTAATTTTAGAATGTTAGAAATTTTTATTGTATAAATGTTAAATTTATCTCAACTTTGCTACTATTCATCTCCAGAGTAATACTTTGCTCTAATAATGCAATTAGATAATAATGCATGTGTTGGGGAAGATAAAATCATTTTTTTATCATCATGAAATTTAAATTTGAGTTTGTTTTTATTGCCTTTTCAAAAAGGTGCACAACCCTAAACACATTCACAAGATTGCTGCCAACCTTTAAAAAAAATTGAGTTTTCACAAAATCAAAGAATTATACCAAAGAATAATAGGTTTTATAACTGGTTTGGTGAAGTTATAGATTTAATTGTGTACTGAGTTAACTTCTTTATTACCTGAATTGTAATGATGCTTTTAAAATTCATAGTTTACTAAAGAATAATAGAATTTCTATTATGTATCTCATTTTGCATTTAAAAACATACATAAGAAAATTTATCCAGATTTCTACCACATTTATATTAAACCTCATAAACTGGCAATAGAGAATAGTTCTAGACATATTGAGAAATTATAAATTGACCAAACCTAAGAAATGTAGAATAGTTACTTGCAACATAAGAAGATAATGTAATTTTTCTATAAAAGTTTTAATTATGCAATACTCTAAAAGCAATATTCAAACTATAGTTATATGGTGAGTGAGAACCACCAAATTCTTTATACATTTTATATACATAAAAGAAAAACTGTCCCTTATTTGCTATTACTTGTGCCAAAAGTTTTGTTTTATTTGGGTATGTATAAAGGATCTAAAAATCTGCTGGTGCTTCTTTTTTACTTTTTTGCTAGTGTATTGACAGGCTTTTATTTTTATATAATAGATAAATAATCTCCAAGGCTAATTGTGCGAATGTAGAAATAATACTGTGCCATGACAAATCATGGAAGATGAGGAAAGATAAAGTAAAATATCAAAGCTCTAGTTTACCATCCACCTGGAGATATAAAATTTTTTAATATTAATACTATTATGTATTTCAAAAGAGTAGGAACATCTTTATATTTTATTTCTTGCTTCAAATACCAAATCCATTATCTGGTTCTGAACTAATAACCTTCTACAAGCCTAATATGAAATTATTATATTTTAATATTCAAATTCACTACTTGAGCTCTGCATTATGATTAAACTCGCTAAGTAAGTTTATACAAATTGCTACCATATTTATATTAAACCTCACGAAAATAGAGAATGGTTCTTAGTATCTAATAAGTATAAACTATCTCATATACATACAAATATGAAATCCATTTCATAGTAATATCTCAAAAAATATCTACCTCTTATATATTTTCTATTAATCTTCTTGCTCATAACATTATTTAATTTTCAGCATCTTTACATAGGTTTTATCTTTAGTTAAAATACTGACACATATTTTATATAAATATTTTGTTATTGCTCTAGATTTTCTCTGAAATTGTATTATGTCAATCCCTCAGAGTTGTTACCTAAGCATGACTAAAATATCCAGTTTTTTCATAAGGGTAAGTTAAGTTTAAATGAAATACAGAAGTTAATTGTTTCCAAATAGAGCACAATTATTTGCAAGATCCTCTGGAAAAGATAGAGAATAACTTTTTTTTAAAATATAAAATATTAATACACCTCAAAACCTTTCCAACCAGAACATGCTTTAGTATTAGATCAAGAATGTGTAATACATTTTGCAACACTAAGATTACTATGAAAATTAAATGATGAAGAGACAAAATACTTGTGAAAGAAAAACTTAAAATAAGGAGAAGGAAAACTTGAAGAAATACAAGTTTAAAATACTAAAAAGTCTGGTTTATATGAACTTCTTAGTAAAAGTGATTAGGCTATAATGTAGTAGAAAAGATCTCAAATAAATATCCAGATTGCTAGGAATAATGTTAAAAATAATAAACCATACTTCATTAATATTATAATTAGGTGATATCATGCTAGTAAGCTCTATATGCAAGTTATGATTTCAAACACATTAAAATTTTTTGAAACTTTTAACAATTTTCTTAAAGATTGTCTCTAGCCAAACATTAAAAATCATATATCGCTAAAAATCTTGAAACTTTAATATTATAAATACCATAATAATTAATTTTTCAATACTACTTATTATTTAGCAAATAATATAAAGAAGGACATGATTATAAACATACTAACATCTGACCCATTGATATGTTCATAGTAATATTATTATATTTTTTATATAGTACATTATTGAACATTTTGAAGTAATTAATCATTATATAATGAAACATGAGGTTATTTTATTTTGTATTTACATTGTTGTATCAACCTATCATTTGTGAATAAAATATTATTGGTGCATTTTATCCTCTGTAATTCGTCATTATCTTATTTTAAAAATTAGAATGCTGGAATCTAAATTTTAAAGAATAGAAAATAAGCATAAATTTATGTCTAATATATTATAATAGAAATAATTAATATAGTTTAATAAAAGTAATATATCATTATATACATGTAATACAAATAAAGTTATTTATTATAAAATAACAACTATAAAAAACAAATAGATTAAAAATTTATATATATCACTAAATATTTGAATAAAAAGTAAAAAATAAACTAATTTCTAATATTTGTAATAATATTTCTTTCAAACTTTCTTCCATTTTCTTAACAGCAAATCCATTATCTGATGTTTAAGTAAAAAACTTTCTAATAAAAACTATAAAATAATAATAAAAATTTATATATGTCACTAAATATTTGTTTAAATAGTAAAAAATAAAGTAATTTCTAATATTTGTACTATAATGTCTTTCAAATTTTCTTCCATTTTCTCAACAGCAAATCCATTATCTGATGTTTAAGTAAAAAACTTTTACTGGTTTTAAATTGTAAATTGTTAATTTTCAATATACAAATTCACTTTTTTGTACTTGGTTACAATATTTCTACATTTTTTCATATGGTAAAACCAGTTTTTAACACTTTCATTTCATGTGCACTATCTAGATACTTTTAATTAGGAAATGCTAATGTCTAGCAATTTCTAATCAACACACTACGTGAACCAAAATCACTAGAAGTATTATATCTGTAAATTTTTTTATTTTGGAAATAATATTTTATGCATAAATTTTATGATGGTATGAAAATATTTATATTATTAAGTGGACTTAATATATATAATCAAAGCAGGAATATTATTTATAGAACTTCACACAAACTATAAGAAAATATAAAAGTATTTTAATATTATAGAATTAAATACAGAAAGTATGATGGTGTTCACTTTTGAGGGATTTCTTTGATAGCGGAGTTAATTTTAAGTTAGTTAAGCTGGCTTCAACACCAACACTTTCCATTTCACGGTAAACCTGCGCTATAACCGAGTTACTCCAACAAAGGACAGGACCAAAATATCTTGCTTGACAGATAAGATCCATCTTAAGAGCTGTTGAACAATGTTGAGATTAGTGTAGTACAAATCATGCAGTCTGGCTTACAACCAGCTTGTTTCAGCACCTAAAAAGCTCCAAAAACCCTAAACCTGGCATATCCCATGTCATGTCAAAACAAGTACTTCAAAAACTTAAAACAATGCTTAATACCATTCACGTTGCAGCAGACTGAAAGAAGCATATTATACCAACAGTCCCTTTGCATAATCAACCTATGTACTCGACATAAACCATGGAGCCTATAGGTGGCCTGTCGCAAGTCATCTCTTCTCCTCCAGTAATCCTGCTAAGCAATAAACAACAAGTAAGCAATGCAAAGCTTACGCCATATCATTCACTGTTAACTTTCACAAAGGCTAGCTTAGATGCCATGCTTGGCAGACTCTGAATCATGTAAATATGTGGTAGTTATTCTCTCTGTCCCAGTAGAGAATTTTCTCCTCTTTAGTGCTACTGATATCAGATATAAAATCAGGTGTGTGTGTGAGACAGAATTTACAGTGGATTGCCACTTCACTCTTTTGTTTTTTTTTTTTTTCTCATCAAGAACATTTTACTCTTCCCTCACTGCACCAAAAAGGCTTGCAATTTTCAAAAGCAGCGTGTGAAGGTACAGTTGAATACCCGTTCTTTGTGTGGGTGGCAACAGTGTGATAATGTGCGTAAGCATCCCCCCAGAGAGGAGTGCCTCCACCCACTAGGTCCTGGTGGTTCCACAGCGCCCTGCAGGGAAGACCTCCCTCATTACACACACAATTTTTTTTTTAACCTTGTAAACAATCAAAATGTCTAACTTTGTAAAATTAGAAAAGAAGATCTATTTATCTTGGGTAGGCTATATCTCCCAGCGGAGCTGGGGTCTCTGCTATAATAGTACTACACAATAGGAATAAAGCAGGTAGGTAAAGAACAAAAACAAGTGCCCACACCTGGACATATTCCATAGCAAGGAAAAAAGCTATTTTGATTCACTAAGATTAAGGTACAGTTCAGTATAGTACTTTTTTCTTTTATAAGTACAGAATTTTTTAAACTCTTACAGATTCGAAAATTCGTGGC
>NW_003314351.1:782452-787905 GCF_000143415.4 Selaginella moellendorffii
TCGGACCCATATCTCGTTACCCATTATACATTTAGCATTGACCATTGAGCATCATAGACCAAAAGAAGAAAAACAAGAAGAAAAAGAAGGGCAAGAACATCGTGAAGAAGAAGAAAAAGAAAAGGCTTACGAAACAGAACAAAGTGAAAGCTTGGAAATGGAATAGAAAATGCAGCCTACAGACATATGTCCTTTCAGAACCTTTCTTTAGTTGGTTGAATTTTCCTATTTCTTGTACAGAGGTTGAACTTCGTCAAATTCTGAGCGCTAGCTTCCCTGTATTTGGACCATGTCAAAGGATTTCTTAAGGATGGAAACACTTATCAGAGGCAGCAGACACGGTTTATGACAACTTAACTTGGATTATAAGAGCCTTGTATCAGTGGCCCATTTCATCACAGAACGATTGCTCATCTTCGGATCATCGATCACTGCCAAGAAAATTCGACGAGGAAGAAGACATGCCAAGCTGCAATACCTGAGGATGGGAAGTTGGAGAGGGAACATTTTGGTTTTGCTTCTGCTGTCTTTGAGCTTGGGCGTTTTGGCTCATGATGAGAGTGGAGTACACAAGAATGGCTACCACAGTTACTCGAGATCCTGTACTCAAGCCGAGAGGATCATCAGGGACACCCTTAGCAAGCACACCGATTGGGAGAGGACGATACCAGCAGGAGTTCTTCACTTGCACTTCCACGACTATTTCATCAACAGGAGAGCTTTGCAAGATTTGAATTCTGGTCTGCTAACTTTGCTGTTCTTCAGGATCGGTTCTTCTTGACTCACCCACTGATGGAAGTACAGTGTAAAAATTGTCCCTTCCAAGCTTCATGTCCACCAAGAGCTTCGTTTTTTTTATCCCTGCGCTGACACTCTAGCCATAGCTGCCAGAGATTCAACCGTCATGGTAAGTTTAGCATCTTCTTAGAAACACTGGATCAAATTCTAAGATGGAGAGGAAAGTATTACCAAGTCCCAACTGGACGTTACAACAGAAGAGTTCCCATCCAGGAACGTGGCAACACCTTATAATCTCCGTTGAGAATGTGTCAGTTCTCATTAAACAAACACTGGATATTTTGATCGGCTCCAAAACTGTAAAACAGCTGTAAATCACAAAATCTTTGGATTGTACTCCACACAGACCATTGCAAGAATACAGCACTCATATATTCTCTGCCTTTCAATTCTTTAACGATAGAAAACTGCAACAGAACGACATTGCATTAGTTTTAAAAAGAAAGAAAAAAAGTGATTACAAATTCACTGTACCTAGCTTCAAATTTCATTACACAAGATCTGCAAAGAACTGCAGGATCTTGCTTGATAAATTCAGTTTCCTTCATAAACCTAAAATTTCCAAAGCTACAAATCTAGAATTCAAGAGGCACCACTGTTTTTGCCACCATGTAACGATCTTCACCATTCTTTTGGAGCATCACAGATTTAGTCCATCTGATTGGGAGCATCCACCATAAGAAAAAATGGATATTCTAAAAATGGAATATGTGATGCCAATGCCAAAATAGCAACTTTAAATAAAGAGTTTGACTAGTAGAGATCCCAGCTCCGCTGGGAGATACAGCATACCCAAGATAAATAAATCTTCTTTTCTAATTTTACAATGTTATAAATTTTGATTGTATACAATGTTAAATTTATATAAATTTTACTACTATTCATCTCCAGAGAAATGCATAATAATGCAAGTGTTGGGAAAATAAGGTCATTTTTAATCATCATTAAATTTGAATTTGAATTTTTTATTGAAAGGTACAAAACCCTAAAAACATAAACAAGATTGCTGCCATGCTTTAAAAGTAATTGAGTTTTCACAAAACTGAAGAATTATAGACTACCAAAAAATAATAAGTTAGTTTGGAGAAATTATAATTTTAATTGCATACTGAGCTAAATTTATTTTATCTCAACTCTAATGATGCCTCTAACTTGCATAGTTTTCTAAAGAATAATAGAATATTTATTATGTGTTTGGTTTTACATTTAAAAATAGACATAAGTAAATCTATGTCTATCTCTGAATCTCTGGAAAGAGATGTCCTCTCTGCACCAAACAAGATAAGCCACTCTACGTTTACTTCATTCTCCTGTATATCTGATAGCTCAGATCTCCATGGAACAGAACAGGCAGCTCCTCCCTGAAAGTCTTGATGGCATAGCCTACATTGACATGGTAATCCAGACTTCCTTCCTTGCTCTTTGCTACTAATGGATCCTCTACTTTGCTATTCAGCTTGGTCGAGAGATTGCAATAATGCACTTGAAGAGGTTGCTTGAATCTATCTCTGCTGCTATATGCCAGGCTCGGCACTACCTCTAACGGAAGCAGCTCACTACACACCATCTTGTCAAGTTCGCTGCAAACTGAATATTGTCTTTCTCAGTCAAGCTGATTTCTTCCAGTTCTTCATGCCAAACAATGGTATGGCACTCTTAAGTTTGAGGTAAAAAGCTTTCACATATTGTTTGTAGCCAAACTGAATGCATTTTCATGTGCAATGGCTCAGTGACAACAAGCTGGATCCCATTCTAGAGTCACTGGCCAAGCTACCTTGGTTGACTTGCACAGGCTTAACCTCAGCGAGTCCATCTATCCACTGGCAAGTTCTCAGTGTTGAGAATAGCGAGCCAAGTGGCAGTGACTGAAGAGGTGAGTTTTCTATTTTTGATGCTTTTAGCTCCCCGGCAAACATCTGTATTCTCTTTTCTTCTTCTCTAGATTACTGACAACCTTGCTTGGAATGTATTACAGTCATACACATTGGAGATTAAGTTTCTTGAAGCCCTCTGATGCTTCAAACAAAAGGCAAGCACTGCCACCGTCAAGCATACATGACAATTGGCTTCAAGAAGATGATGTCTAGGTTTATGAGTTTTGCAGTTGTCAATTTTGCAACTGTTCTTGGCTCTTCTGTATCTGCCAAGTGAGTATTTCCGAGCTATGACTCGATTTCTGATGTGCAAGCATGTGAAGCTTTTATGCAGTTTTGGTCAGAGTCTAGAACAATTCACTGGATCTTTGCACGGAAACACGGGGAACATTCGAAATAACCCAGCACTTGAGGTGATATGCTCATTAACGTTTGTGATTTGTTTATCTCAAGGCATCTTTTTTTAGGCACTTCGAGCGTTGACTTACACGGGAACTTTCATTGGTGGGGGTAACGATTCTAGCAAAGAAGGCTCTGGAAGAAGCTTATATTACGAAGCAGATGATCTGTTTTCAGACCTCTTGAAAGATGAAAATGAAGGCTCAGCATTAACAAGAAGTGACTATATCGCTTTTAAGGTTACAAAGGTCCATCTTGCAGGAACATCATTGGTTGTATCCTGGAATGAAGGCTACGTTGGAAGCCGCAATGGGGTACATGCTTTAAAAATGTTCTGAAGTCTATTTCGACGTTGCATTGCAAGATGTGAGCGATTGTAAGTTCCAAACCTTTGCATTTAATCCGCTGCTCTTTGTATGTTTAGCACTACTGCACTCTTTTACCTATGGTCTTCTTCAGAATCAATGCCTTGTTTCCGGATAAGGCATTTTCAATCGAGGTAAGTAGCTTTAGTTTACTCATAAGCTGACTCATGTCTTAAATCAGGTCCAACAAACGTGTTGTCAGTTTGTGCACACTTTCTTCAAGAAATCTCCTCAATTCACTGCTCTTTTGAAGGTAAGCGTTTCTTATCTATTTGAAGTTGTTATCCCAAAAGAAGTAAAAACATTGCAGAAGCCCATCACCAGTCAACCTCAAACAAGTGACAGTAAAGTTCGATGGATTTCACAATGTTTGAGTGTTAAACTTCTATTACATTTACTAGACTGAGCTTCCTTTGCAACTACGCTGAGTGGTTGGAGACCATGGGGGTGGTGGTACTTGTTTCAAGGATGGTGTAAGAGAGCTCTTTGAAACTCTGGAGTTGGTTCTCTACAAAAACCTCTTCTTATGGTAATCGAAGTTTCTCACTGTTTATGTTGTGTCTAATCTTCACAAACATTCAGGCATAAAACTTCTGCCATCTCGGCCCAGTCCCGGCTGCTATTTTTTGTCATAACCGCCATAGCAAAGCTTGCAATGTGACATCAAGAGCTCTTGCCTAGAGCTCGAGTGCTAAGGTTTGTTTTTTTTTTTTTTGTCTTCTCTAAGGAACTTTCTTGAGTTTAACTTGCTGTTCTTGATGAAGGTGGCACAATCACATCAACTACTCAAAAAGACTGTCTGGAGAAGAATTGAAGATCACCAATGCTGCCTACGACTGAGTCCCTGGAGTGGAGAAGCTGGTGATGAATACAAAGATGGACCTTGCCTTGCAGCTTATACAGCATGAGAGCCCGAGAGCTTGCTACATTACTACAAGGCCATGGAGCTGTCCACAAAGTTCAATTTGTTTCTCACATGTTCAAGAAGATTTGGCCCCCCGTCGATCACAACATGGTCAGATGCTACCAGCATTTTGGACAAATATTCATAGGTTATACTTCCCATCAAAGGATCAACTACAAGGAAATAAGTTCAAGAAAAACAAAGAGAAAACTCACAAGGATCTGGCTCACCCAGCAATGCACAAATCAAAACAAAACTTTGGAAATTGTAAGAGCTGGACTTTAATTCTCCTTGAGAGTTTTCAAGAATGTTTCAGTGATAGATTCACGTTTTAAACACCACCTACATTTTCCAACGAGAGATAAGATCTTTGAATTCTTCCTCCTTTCCACATTATCTTGAGAGGCTTTAATGGATAATTTCTGGGGAGGCTAATGTTGACCTTATAAAAGGATCCTATGAAATCAAGAAGAATTTCTTCAAAAGTTGAGAATTGAGCTAAGAAGTCTACCCGATGCATTGACAATTGTGGAGACCCACTCATAGCAATTATTGGCCTTTGGACTGGCAAAGCAATTCTCTAGTGGATCTCTATGAGCTCCTTCTGGATCTGCTTCGCCCCACTGTGCCAAACCACTCATAACCTTTTGGAGTAGATTGTAAATCAGCTGTTTACAAACATTTTTAATTCATTAATGATTTTATTAATATTAATATTGAATTAATTAATTAATTATAATTAAATATTAAATTAGCTGATTCTGCTAATTTACAATCTTTTATTTCTATCCACTCAAAACCTTTATGATACACATGCTGCAATGTGAACAATACTCAGCCAAGGACATTCAACCATTCCCCACTTGGAGCATGTCAGGATCTGAAAGAGGGAAGCTTGAGAAATTTATGCAAAGCCAACCATTGATCTCACCGTTCCAGCCTCTGGGATGCCCACAAATTGTTGGCATCCGCTAGCAACTCTATACTGCAAGCAAAACTGGTCATAGAAGGGAAAAAGAAGAAGAGCTAAGAGAACTTTACCATGGCTATCTGTCTTTAGTGATGTCTCAGCTATTCACATACTTCCCAGCCCACATAGTTGGATGATCTGCT
>NW_003314351.1:788005-799544 GCF_000143415.4 Selaginella moellendorffii
CAGATACATTTATCATATACAAATTCATACATATACTTCTTTGATCAATGGGGCATGAACTCGGCAATGTAAACTTGGTTAAACCTTGGTTAATGTTTTCAATATGAAAAAAATGTAATCATACACTAGCAAGGAATCCAGCTCCGCTGGAATAGATAGGACATCTGTTATATATGTGACATGAATCCTAAAGAATTAGTTGTTTGTTTTCAACATTCAGTAGTGATGATGTATATTTTTCAAATCGTTTGTCTGAAATTCATAATGTCATTTTAGTGTAGAGATTGATAGTTATACCTTGGAGATCATCAATATCCACAAATACTTTTTATGACAATGGGACATTGTCTTTGTATATACCCTTTCTTTTATTGGTAACAAAAGTGATATAAGCAGATGGTCTCTCATATCCCATATTGTTGCAATTATTATCACTGTATAGGAAGTTATAGAAAGGCTTCTAATCAAAATCTTTTATGTATAACTTGCAAGATGGCAGGGTCAGTAAGGAATCTCTTGTATTCTTTCATGGTCTAAATGTTTCTTTCTTCAGATCCTCTAGGAACTTCGAGTGGAAGGTGTTCTGGATTATTTGACTCCTCACAAAGTAAGTTCCTGCTTGCTGCTCTACAGTTACCTAGCATGCTAGGTGAAAGTCTGCAAGAATTCACCAGCAACCATCCAGCCTTGAGCTGCTGCTACCAACTCTAAAGCCATATACAGTCGGCCAGCTTCTATCTTTGTATGATCACTAGGTCGTGGTGCAGGGATTTATCTGGGGAATCGGGAGATTGCCATTTCCTTGGCTCACAAGCCATCTTGACCATTCTTTTTCTTCTGGGTTTACTTGCATGTATGGAATTTCTTAGCTCAATTCTCAACTTTTGAAGAAATTCTTCTTGATCTCATAGGATCCCTTTATAAGGTCAACATTAGCCTCCCCAGAAATTATCCATTAAAGCCTCTCAAGATAATGTGGAAAGGAGGAAGAATTCAAAGGTTTTATCTCTCTTTGAAAAATTTAGGTGGTGTTTTAAACGTGAATCTATCACTGCAACATTCTTGAAAACTCTCAAGGAGAATTAAAGTCCAGCTCTTACAATTTCCAAAGTTTTGTCTTGATTTGTGCATTGCTGGGTGAGCCAGATCCTTGTGATTTTTCTCTTTCTTTTTCTTGAACTTATTTCCTTGTAGTTGATCCTTTGGTGGGAAGTATAACCTGTGAATATTTGTAGCTTCACATCTTATTCTGGAAGATGTCAGTTGTACGATTGTGGAAGAAGATGTAGAATAGAAAACATTTTTTTGTCCATACAGAGATCAAGGATGCGGTAGTGATAGGAAAGTTGAAAGGTCTCAATGTGGATCTCAAAAGTACAGGTAATGATCTGGTCAAATTTACTGGAAGGTAGAGAGTTCTTTTTTCCAAAGAACAACTTATCATCTGTAGACGTTTTCCAGGAGAATGACTTGTAAATGCCATTGAGTGGCTTCAAAGGGCCACGAGTTTCAAGACACAAGTACAGTAAACATGTTGATTTTGTTCCATTTCAACGTGTCAATTGAGTTATTTCTTCTCGTATAGGGAATTGACTATTGACTATCTCAAGTATGAAAAATCAGCCTTCTCATGCTCAGTATGCAAAAAATGTTTGCATCTCAGAAATGGAGCAACACCGCCACAAAACCTACTGAGTGAGGCTCTCAACAAAAGCAAACATCCCATCTTCTATGAGATGTGTGAATGGTAATTAAAATTTTTTCTTGCTATCTCTTGCATTTCCGGTGGAGCTGGGATCCCTGCTATTTACACTTGATATTCCTGAGAGCGTCAATCAGATCACCATTGAAGCTTTTCGTCCTTACGCGATGGAGATACTCCATCCTACTGCGTATTTGTCGTATGTAAACACGAAGCTCACTTTTGTCCATTCCATTCTCAGAAGATATCATATTCAGTGATAGATGGAACGCATGGAAGTTTTTTTTCCAAAGGGTGATGAACTAGACACGGAAAAGAAAGCGTGAAAGCATTATATATAACTAAGGATATAGTCCTTCACCTGACAATCTCTCGGCTTAAATCTGAGTTTCGAAGGGAGGAACACAAGCAACAAGGCTTTATATGCCGACATAATCATATTCTCATCGTCGTGCTCTTTTTACAGTATCACCATCCTCCAGCTGGAAGAATTAAACTTATGAAAGAAAGAAAAGAAAACGGACCAAGTACCTTGATGATGGATTTTTTTTATCTCGTTGCTTTAAAGAGAGAGCACAATATTTTTAAAATGCCTCTTCCATTTCCCGAGTCTAGGTGGGATGACAAGTCCAAAACTGCAAGTTGAAATCTTTGGAACACGACAAGTTAACAAGTTCTGAAAGTTAAGAATGATGCTTGTCTTTCTCTACTACATCGACAAGCATTCCTCCAAGTACAGTGACAAGAAGATCCAACCTCATCCCTTTTTGTGACTCGCAAGGATAATTTGACTTCCTTTATCCACCGATGCCAGCGAGAACTTCAGGAGTTCTAGCAAAATGCCAGTTCTCCCATGCTCTGTCTGTCTGTCTTTCAAAGCGCGTCCTACCTCAAAACTATGGAGAATTTTCAGTACTGCAACTTGTTGGCCCCCGATAGATGCAAGAAAGATAAGAGAGTGAGTCAGCCGATGAAAGAGAAGGAGAGGCTCACAAGTAATCTCTTCTGTAGATGATAGAGTAGCTTCTTGAAGAGCGTGACTTTCGATCAAGGTCTGATATGGAGACTGGTGCGTCATGTTCATCTGAGGGGACAGGGAGACTGAGGCTCTGAGAATCCAAAAGTCGATTTCTTTGCGAAGGTACCATCAAGAAAGAAAATCCAGGTTCCAAGTGCCTTAAAAAGAATTCCAGTGACATGAAGAGGAAGGATGGGTGAGGTGGCAAGGAACCTGCCATGTACACCCTGGATTGGGAGAAATCCCATTGCTTCTGCTGCACCGCCACTGTGAAAGAAAAAGAGGAGCACGGCAAAGAAGTCTCGCCTCAACAAGCAAAGAGAGCAGCCTAGTAATCCCATCTCGATCCGCAAGCACTCCTTGAGCTCCAGCAGCTGGAGCAATTGCTTGAGGCCAAGATGAAGGAGAGGTGGAAAGAATGCGTGGAATGCTTCATACACACGTGGCTTACCCCATATGTTACATACCTTTTGATCCCTGTAGCAATCAAAATGTGACTTTCATATGTTTATAAACATTGTAACTGTCGTTCTCGCTGAAGGCTCGTTCCCATTCACTGCCTATTGATCCTTTCTCTTTTGTTGTCTCCTGATGCGCTCCATGTTTTAAATCTTCAATTTCTACATATCACAAGGAGCGCTGATGCACAAGAGCAGTACCACATTAATATAAAGAGTACAACTTATAGCTACAATAAACTCTCATAAATACCAGCTAAAATTTACACATTACATTGGCACATTCCACACTCTTTTCTATTTCCTCACTCAATAACAAACTAAAAATAAACTCAACACTAAAAAGGATGCAAGAAAAAAATGATGTTAAAAGATTTCTTATCTTTTCTGATAAAAAAACAGTTGGTTCAACTGAACCCATGGACCAAATGAGAGAAAGTGGTTTAGCTCTAAACGTGACGTGGGTTTGGTCTCGCTGAATATGGATGACCAAGGGGAAGCGCAGAGGTCAGAAACGTTTCTGCGTTCAAATCTCGACAGCAGTTGTGCAACACCGAGGCATCAATGGAGGTCACCAGACTGGAATCCTCTCAACAAACAGCCGCACACACCGTTCGCCTCACTTAATTCCCATTCTTTACCGACAAAAGACATCGCTGTTGACAGCAGCAATTCTACAGCTTCCTCATCCGATATTCTATGCCCTCCAATGGGATCCTTTGCCGTCGGTAATCTAGACGAAACACAAGGTCAGTCAATTGATCCGTGGAAGAAAAAGCTTCCAATGAAGCTTGATTTGGCAGCTCTCAGCAGAAAAGTAGATGATCATCTATCTGAGGACAAGATGCCTAACCCTGACAGATCCGAATCCGACAATGACCTCCACCTTCGGCGCCAAAAGATGGCTATGTGCGATCGCCAGTGTACACGAGTTATGGGCCATCTCTATTTTGGCAGCAAAACAGTGGCGGAAAACTATGCAATGCTAAGGCGTTTTCGAATCACACATATTCTCAATTGCGTTGGAATGGTTTGCCCCAGCTATTTTCCAAATGATTTCTCTTACAAGACACTCTGGCTTCAAGATTCACCTTCAGAAGATCTTATTTGCGTGCTCTATGACGTATTTGATTTTATTGAGGATGTCCGAGAGCAAGCAGGAGGCAGGGTCTTTGTACACTGCTGCCAAGGGGTGTCCCGTTCGGCATCGTTAATAATTGCTTACGTTATGTGGCGAGAACGACGCAGCTTTGACCACGTATATGACGATGTCAAGCAGCGCCGAAGCGTGACATGCCCCAACATTGGTTTTGTCTTTCAGCTCACTCAGTGGCAGCAACGTGTGCTAGATGCCAATAGAGCAGCAGTCTCATGCAATACGGTGGCCATAATGTACCGCATGACACCGCATTCGCATTTTTGCCCATTGCAGCTTGTTCCGAAAGCTGTGCACGGTCCGCCTACTTCGGATGTACTTGACTCAAGAGGGGTGTTCGTTCTCCAGCTTCCCAACCGTCTTTATGTCTGGCGCGGCCGTGGCTCAGACAAAGCAATGGCAGCAGCTGCTGAACGAGCCGCATTCCAGCTTGTGCGGTATGAGCATGCTCAAGGACCCATTGTGGTGGCTGTAGAAGGAAGGGAGCCACCATTCCTGCTCAATGCACTAAGACGCGAGCATTTACTGTCCGGTCCAGATATAAATTCCCAGGCCCAAAGGGGCGCATTTGCTGAACATATCAATTATGCGGGCAAGGCACCGTTTGGTCTAAAGCTAGTCCGTGCATATGATGCAGACTTTGAGCTGTATAGACAAGGGCTTGCAGGAAACGGTGGGGCCTTGACTGTGGACTTTAATGCAGGATTGCAACCGCACCCCATTAGCAACTTTCCAGCGTCACCTCGAGTTGGAAGATGGAGGGTCATGCGCCCACAAATCAATCATATTGCAACAAGATGGTAGATATCTCTACACTAGGAGGGATTCCAGAAAGAAAAGAAGAAAAGAAAAAGTAAGATTTCTCCAAGGCAACATCAAGAAATTCCAGATGTCATATAAAAAATTATTACATAGTCTGTTATTAGAGTGTACCCCTCTTAAGCATACTGTTGCAAACTCATAAGAAACAAAATTGATGATTGTCCATTGCCTGTCCAATGAAGTGGAAAAGGAAAACGAAAAACAGACATATTTTTTCAAAGATAGAGGCAAGACACCCTGGGTCGCAACTCATAACTCGCACCATGTGCTCATTCTTGTAACTATTGTGCACCATCCCTCTTTTTTGTTCAATGATGATCCAGATGCTTGCAAGCTCTCATCTTCTCGCACACTTAGAGCTCCCAGCAACAATTCCACAAGAAAAGACAAAGCTCTTTAGTGTTTTTCTTTCTTTAAAACACTGAATCTTCACATAAACCTGTGGAACTTTTGGAGTTGCAAGTACAAAAAAATTAAAGATCACAAGTTTCCTACACCAAAGACCTTGTTCCACTTCCACATAGTAGTAATGTTTCTTTCACGATGAAAGACCAACTTGCAGCTTCTGAGTTCTAAGCTTTTCCACATAAATTTTGCCAGTCCTTGCTCCAGACATGCTAGACAAATTTCTCACTGAAAATGAATAAGAGTTCTTGCCCAAAATCATGTCTGGTGGCAATGGTGGAGGTCATGGCAACAATGGTGGAGGTGGCTGGAATAATGGCCAAGGATCAAAGAAGCTTCACATCACTAAGCTTATTGGAGATCAATGCTTCAAGTGTGGCTCTTTGGCTCACTGAAAAGAGGATTGTCCATTGTTGAAAAAAAAAAATGGAGCTGATGATTCCAACCAATGCCAACAAGTGCAGTGTTGGACAGAGATGCAAAGGAGTTTAAAGCCATTCTCTAAGGTACTGACTTTATGAGTAATGGCCCTCATAGCAAACTTACTGACGAAGATTAGACCAAGGCCAAGACCAAGTCCGCATCCAAAGTCCGAGTCTGAGTCCAAGGGGTGGAAGCCCAAAGTAATTGTCTCTCAGACCCTAGGGGGTTTGGTAAATCCCTACAGGATAGTAGGGGGAGGACTTTAGGGGAACCAATGTGGCCAAGGAAGGTCAATATGATCCGGGGGTGTACTTAAAAGATGAGTTGGTAGTTACATCTTGTATGGTTTTCATGCCAGGGTAATTCAGCAAAAATCCATGATTCATATTTATGGATTTCCTGTTTTGCGCTATTTGTAGCAGGTGGTAAAGAAAGGATGGAAACTACCATAGTCTTTGGTAAATTCCGGACTGGCAAAACTCAACTTGTGCACACTCTTTATGTAGCCATGTGAAGCTAATGGTAAAGTTGCTTAAGCTCCTGGAGGTAGAAAGTAACATTTAGATTTCCAGGATGAACACACATGCATAAGCATCAATAAACTTTTGTTAGCGGCTAAAATGACTAAACAGGCTAGGCTCACCACTTGACAAAAGCCTATCCTTATCTTGGTGGGCGCTGCAAGACTCTGTGAACAGCTAATGAATGACTGAATGAATATCCAACCATTGCTAAATTTTCAGTTTTCATAGTTTAAATAGATGTGTATCCATTTTAAGATTTAGCATTGGCTGGGCATTCACCAGGTCTGTTAGGAACCAGGATCCATATCTCCAAAGTTCAGGTCTATCATCAAATATAGTTTTCTTTTCTTTTCTTTTTTATGTTTTGGGATCCCAAGTGCTCCACTTTTCCATTTGTATGGCAGCCACAATGCTTGCCTGCTGCTACCTTCTCATCCTCTTTATTATGGTTGAAATCGAGGTGGAGGTGGAGTATGGCTGTTATGGCAAAGGCCTCGTTATGGTGGAACAGACTATAGTGGAGGCTGGCGGCAACCCTAGTTACAGTGGAGGATATGGTAACAAACCTGGCTATGGCAGAAAGCCCATGGTGGTGGCAATCCCGGCTATGGTGGAACTTATAGTAACGGTCCTGACAACAATGGAAGTGGATACTCTGGAAGTTCCGGCTATGGCAGAAACACTCCAGCCTTAGGTGGTGGTACTGGTGGGGGTCTACCCAGAACTTTCAGTGGCTCAAGTGGACCTTGGGATGGACCTACACTCACTGGTGCACCAATTTATTCTCAGATGTGCACCAACACCCTCGACTCTAGCTCATGCAAAAGAACTGGTGTGGGAGAATGTCTACTAAAGCGATCAGACTATACTATAAAATTACACAGACAAGGCTTGAGAATTGTCTCAGGCAATTCTAGATCACCGCCAGTAGGTGGAGCATCTTGATCTAAGCTGTAGAGAAGCTGTTTACAAATAACAGCTTCAGCAGGACCTCCATGGCAATGACCAGAAAATGGGTAAAAACATTTTTCTATACTTCTTTCATTTCTTATTTATGTTTACAGCTACTATATTGAGTCATATGATCTAAATGCCGAATTTACATTGAGCCTCATTGTGTTTTTTATCGGAAATTGCTCCAAGGTAAAACAACTAATGTGGTGATTACACATATGATCCAAGAAAAGCTTCCACTGTTTACACTTGTGTCAATGCAATGGAACTTGCTAGAACTTTACAGCCAAGGTAACTGATAAAAATCTATTCTTGTTCTTATCTGTCTCTGGATTCTGGATATCCTCCAGATATGATGTACCTATGAACAATTGTGATTTCGATGACAAGGGAAAACTTTGCAACTCCAGGGTTTTGCATTCTCTTCTCTTACTGCTTTATTTTAAAAAGTAATTAAATGTTCTTGTATCAGATGACCTTGAAGTTCTCATTTGTCAGATGCATCACGACTGCTAGATGTGTATCAAAATATGAGAAAATGGGAAAATGCATTAAACAGATGCCACTTTCATCGAAGAATAGGATATGAGATAAGATAAAAGAGACTCAGAATAAAATAAAAAAGATAACAAGATGTTATCACAAGAGCAAAAAATTACCATTGATTATATATTCTTTAGAGAAATGAAGTGGTGTCTTGTACAACTAGGAAAAGAAGAAACCTTTTGGTATCCAAAGAACTTGAATGAAATGGTCTTTGCAATTTATATTGGTTGCTACTTTAAGAGCACAAAGAAATATGGGTTTCTGAATTTGTAAGAGATACAAAAAGAAAGAGCTTTCAAAATCTTTTTCTGCTGTTGGTTTATTATTTGATCACTACTTTAGGGTCACAAGGTAAGCTCAGCTTTTATATAACCAAAAGGATAAAGAACATTGATTGAAAACTATTATCAGTATAGCATTATTGGTTGGTTATTTATCTATTTACCTATTTGCATCATCTATCGCTTGCCAATTGCCACAGTGTTGTCTATTTTTTTTATTGAAGTTAGTTTATGTAGTGGAAATTCTATTATATTTTGATGGGTAGAAAAAGGAAGTGAGTTATTTAGATATAAAATGCATAGGTCACATGTGATTAAGGGATTAGATGTCCATTTGCCAAATTTACAAAGAGTATAGTTTACTGAAGTTGAAGAAGAATTTGCATTAGAAAAGGTCCTAAGTGACGGAGGTTACCAAATGGTTTCAATTAAACAAAATGCTTTTGGTAGGACTCTAACATGCCTAGAAATTTTAGAATTGTATACATTGAATAAATCAACCAAAATATGGTCAAATAGATATTAAGATTGCAAAGTTATAAATAAAATATATAATAATATAAGCCACAAATTTTTCCTTTACAATTTCCTAGCCTACCTTATTTATCTAACCACCTTTGCTTTAATTTTAGTTAAGCTACCTTGCCAAAGTTTATGCTTATTATATGCCTACTTGGTTTTACTTGGGTTCAACTATGCATTATATGAGCAACAAGATGTTAGCCATCTCTTCACAAATTCCTAAATGCTCTCTTAATCCCCTCTTCAAGTTAAATTGGATCAGCTACACTCCCCACAAGCACAAACATCCAAGCACACTAAGCCTCCAGATTCCTAACATCCCTTGGTAAAACAAGATTTGTTCATGAGATCTTTTAAATCCAAGTTTTAGATGCATCTCTTAATTCAGGATCTTGGGGGCAAATATTTTGAGTTAATGGCCTAGTATAGGTATCTGAATTCCCTACCTCCATCCCAACGGGAGGGCTCAAGCCTCTAAGAAAGGGTGAGGATTAATGAGCCTTATAGTACTTAAGTAGGGCATCACTCCACTTGAGCTAGGAGCACTATAGTTAGTTTTCTTTGTGAGTTGCTCTTGAGCACTTCCTTTAGAAGCCTCTCTGGCACCCCTGAAGTTCATGCTCATTCCCACCAAAGACTACTAACCCCCAATTCTAATCTAAACGAAGTTCCGAAGCACCACTAGACTATAGAGTTTCTACAAGACTAAATCCTTAGCCTCACTCTCCTTACTATACTTTTGGAACCCCTCATGGTCTTCACTTTAATTTTGACTGAGTGTTAATCATGCATAGATATCCTTTTCACTTATGCTTAGAGCTATCTTATTTCTGAATAATTGGATTCAAGTAGTCATTTTATCCCTACTTGTCCATGATCCTTTTTATTGTACCTGGAGGGACAAGTATATAATTCAATGATATAAGTTTGGTATTTGGGTTTTATGAAGATAAATTGTAAAGTGATTATTGGTTGTTTTGCAACTACTGATTGCTTATAGATTTTATCGAGGATTACTGACACTTTACTTAGCTCAATGATAATTTAACAATGATGGGCTTGCTTCATTAGATGGCATTATAGAGGACCATTTCATTGTCCTTGCATGGTTTCTCCATGTTAAAATTTCGATTTTATCTCTGTTGATATTTGTTTTTTGCATTTAGTCTATAGTGTTGGATTATATTGAGTTTTGGATATGGTGATTCACTTCTTGATGTTATCTTATCTATAATTGAGTACTCCTATTTCACAGATTCACTGGAATACTGGCAGTTTTAAAGTTGGTGTTTGTCGTCAGCCCGCTTCTGGAATACCCCTGTCCCTTGTATGCCTTGCAAATAACACTATGGCATTGAAGTGATGAATCAATATTGTTGAAGTTGAGATTAGAGTGAGATAAAATATTTCTCCATGAGTATATAGCAAAAGTTGGATTTTCCATTTTTAGTGATTCAGATGGTTGGTGATCAGTTGAGATAATTGAAGATAAATATTTTGTTTTGCTAGTCTCAATGAAGATAATGTTGATAGTTTGGCTATACCTTTGTGTTGTTAGGGACAAATAAGGAAGCTAAAGTGGTCGTAAATATGGAAGAGATTGCACAAGGGAAGAACTCAGAGGAGGAAGTAGAGGAAAACATTGAAGAAAGCTTAAAGTCTAATTCCAAAGTGAAAAACCTTAACAACACTTTCAAAAATGTTATATCAAAGTCTCATAGATTCTTAATTCTATATTTAAACTTGTATTGACTTGATTTTTTTACAGGTAACAAGAATTTGACAAAGAGTTTAACCCAAGTTTTTGCCAAACAAGCTGAAAGACATGGTGATGTAATGAAGTCACCATCATTGACACCATTACAAAAGGCCAGTCTCACGATGGGGATCTCAACCAAGCAAGGGGATAAGGCAATTGAGAGATCTACCTCCATGGTTTCTTTGGCAGCATCAAGTGGAAGTGAGAGTAGTAGCAAATCTGATGATACATACAGCCCAAGCAAGCCCCCTAATAAAGACGAAACCCACGAAGAAACAAACTCAAACACCAAAGAAAGTTAGGAAGTGATAGTGTATGGTTTAAGGTTTTATTTACTTTGGATTCTAAAGATAAAAAGTTTTATCTCTATAATTTTTATTTTTATTTCCAATATAATATAAGAGGAATTCAAAATGGCCACCAAGTATGAGCATCATCTCTGGGTATATCTCTTTATGAGCGCATATGCCAAAGAAAGTGATTTTCTAGAACTTTATAAAACTTTAAGTGAATATCATTATGCAATACTATTGAATACTATACTAGTAACATTCAAAGCATAAGTGATCTAACTGAATGTCAAGCTATCAACCTCCACAGCTTGGGTGATGGCATCTCTTGCATCATCACTAAGCTTGTAGATTTCTCTAGTGAAGTGTTATTATGCATCTATAGAAAATCTAGCTATATCCCTCGAACCAAGTAATCATAAACTAAGCACTCTGGCTTGTTATCTAGAAGATCATACCTGTCATCATTGATGTGGTCAAAGAAGTGACCCTATGAGAACAAAAGAGCTAGTATAACGAACTTATGTGGAAACAAATTATTTCTCTTAATACTTTAAAAACTGATGTTATGTACCTGATTCCAACCATTTGTCTCTTGGTGTAGCAACTTCAATGGCTTTTGCATTAGACAAAGAGGTTAACCCCCTCACTCATTTAAGTTGATATATTCTCAGAAAGT
>NW_003314352.1:0-117601 GCF_000143415.4 Selaginella moellendorffii
AGCTAGGCTGCTGGACTGACGCTTTCATATGAGACGGAAGAATGCCTCTCAAGGATTGTGGCGAAAAATGAGGAGGATAAGGTGATGACTGGAAAGAAGTTCTGAGAACTGACGAAAGTGGAGTCGTAAAAGTCGTCAAATGTGGATGGCTTAAACTTTCTCTCGATGATAACACAGGTGACTTTGGAGGAGATTCAGCTGGCTTTGACACCTTTATATGTTTGTCAGACTTGGATGACTTGGGAAAGAATGACTTGAGGTGAAATGGAAGCAGCTTTAAAGGGTTGAAAAACCGCTTTCCTTCTTTAGTTTTTGAGTTGTCTGTAGGAGGAATTGGCGGTGAAGAAGGTTTAGATTCTGGCAGCTGAGGGGAAAGAGGACTGGGTGGTCTACGTGGACTTTTTGGAGTTGCAGGACTAAGAGGACGAACGAAGGGTGGTGGTGACACCGAGCGTTGGAATTGGGATGGGAGAGTCATTGTCCTGTGTAGACCTGTTATGCTTCTGAGAATACTAACCTGGGAATGGCCACCTCGGTAGTATATCTGAGGGTTCACAGGAAAGGAGTACCGCGGAGCTTCAGCGCGTATCTGTATGAACTGCACTCAGAAACCAGCAAATGGTGATACGATCCTACCCTGGCATGTCGCTCGTTTATTGCCTCAAGGGCCAGCCTTAGCTTGCGATGCAGAGACTTGCGAGAATCTTCAGAGAGCTGTAGAACAGAAACATTGCAGTTAAAAGCGGTCAATAGCAATGCAAGATCAGAAATTGTTACATCTTCAAGACCTTGCCCTTGCAGATAGTTTGCTCTCTTTTGCAAGAGTTCAACGGCATCCCTGGTCAATCGAGTTTCCTTTTGTAGCTTTAAAAGGACATCCCCCGCATTTCCTGCAATGACTTTGTTACTTATGTACGTCCAACCCAGCTGCATATCAAACCCTTGGAGTTTAAGATGTCCCGGAGAATCTGTACTTTCCACAAATCTTTTTCTTTTATATCTGCCTCGGCACACTGTCCATCTACTTTTTTGAGCAACGCTTCCTTCTCCACGTACGTTTTAGCCAATTCCGTCTGTTACCTACATTAGAATGGAAGTTTCAATAGCAAGTTCGCCAGTGGAAAGAAAAAAACGAGAAGAGAAAAAGAAACTTCACCTTCACAGATTGCGCTTCAAGGCTTTTGATAGATTCAAGTTCTGTCTTATCATTGGGAGACTTGGCCAAAAGATGTCTTAACTCGCCAGCTCTAGCCCACGTTTTGTTGAGATAGCCTTCAAAAAAGATAAAATAAATAAACGAAGCAATAGCCGGGGTGATGCAAAAAAGATTTGCTGTACGAAAAAGAACTTCTGGAGGATCTGATGCATCTTCCAGTCTCCGTATCGCACTTCTCTACAAGAAGTGCAGTACGGAAATTAGAATTTTACACAAAAGAAAAAAAAACAAAGGTACAAACCAGTGATTCAGAAGATGATGTCGAAAGAAAATACTGGTCATGATTCCCAAAGGCAGCATATTCCGGACCGAGCTTTACAACGAGCTTGTGCTTTCGGGAGGCATCACCAGGAACTTCCTCGACTTGACATCCTTCGAGAGCAATGACTCCCAAAGGAGAGCTTCTGTCAAGCTGAAACCATCGCAATCATAATTGGAGGTCGAAAAATAAGGTAAGAACAAACAATACCTCATTCTTGAAAGAGAAGAGAAACGATCCCTGTAAAAGGAAAAATCGTCTCTCCCAAACCCGCGCGTCCTCCTTGTAGACGTCCAAATGCCCCGTCCAGTCGGGCTGCGACCACAATAGGGCCTGGAAATCACACCAGGAAAGAAATGTGGCTTCCACAAACACCAGCAGGTCCTCACTCACCTCCGACTCCATCCGCCGTGAACCATCACAGGCCGGCGCCCAGCTCCACTCGATCTAGGGCCATGGCGTTCGCTCCACGCGATCATAGAACCCTAGCCCAGAGATCCATTGAGCGGCAAAATGAGCGCATATTCTTATTCCCTAAATTCTATCCTAACGGCAAATTTCTAGGGCTCCTGGGCGATGGCATGAAACGCAGCCTGGCGCCGGCTAAGGTAAGAAGATTCCAGCTCAAGGAGGAGAAGGCAGGATCTCGTTTTGATTCTAGCGGCCACTACCGGGATGCCCTTCGCCAATGCCAGGATCTCGAAAGTGTGAGGCAAATCCACGATCGCATCTCTGGCGCTGCTAGTGCCAATGTCTTCCTGGGGAATGAGATCGTCAGGGCCTATGGAAAATGCGGCAGTGTGGCCAGCGCCCGGGTGGCATTCGATGCGATCGCGAGGAAGAACGACTACTCTTGGGGTAGCATGCTTACCGCATATGCTCAGAACGGGCATTACAGGGCCGCCTTGGATCTCTACAAGAGGATGGATCTCCAGCCAAATCCCGTGGTCTATACCACCGTTCTGGGCGCCTGTGCCAGCATCGAAGCTCTCGAGGAGGGAAAAGCGATCCACTCTCGGATTTCTGGGACGAAAGGCTTGAAGCTGGACGTGATCTTGGAGAACTCCTTGCTCACCATGTACGCGAAATGTGGGAGCTTGGAGGATGCCAAGCGCTTGTTCGAGAGAATGTCTGGGAGGAGGAGCGTTTCTTCGTGGAACGCCATGATTGCGGCATACGCTCAAAGCGGGCACTTTGAGGAGGCCATTCGACTCTACGAGGACATGGACGTGGAGCCGAGCGTCCGGACTTTCACCTCGGTGCTGAGCGCCTGCTCCAACTTGGGTCTGCTGGATCAAGGTAGAAAAATCCATGCTTTGATTTCTTCCCGTGGCACGGAGCTTGATCTTTCCTTGCAGAATGCTTTGCTGACGATGTACGCTCGCTGCAAGTGCTTGGACGACGCTGCGAAGATCTTCCAAAGGCTTCCCAGGCGAGACGTTGTTTCCTGGAGCGCGATGATAGCAGCGTTTGCAGAGACCGACCTCTTTGACGAGGCGATAGAGTTCTACTCGAAGATGCAGCTGGAAGGAGTCCGTCCAAACTACTACACCTTCGCCAGCGTTTTGCTCGCTTGTGCAAGTGTGGGAGATCTCCGAGCGGGAAGAGCTGTCCACGACCAGATCCTCGGAAATGGTTACAAGATCACTCTCGTCAATGGGACAGCACTGGTGGACTTGTACACGAGCTACGGCAGCCTTGACGAAGCAAGGAGCTTGTTTGATCAGATAGAGAACAGGGACGAGGGACTTTGGACAGTTTTGATCGGAGGATACTCGAAACAAGGCCACAGAACTGGAGTGTTGGAACTCTACCGAGAGATGAAGAACACCACCAAAGTTCCAGCGACCAAGATCATTTACAGCTGCGTCATCTCGGCCTGCGCGAGCCTGGGGGCCTTTGCTGATGCCAGGCAAGCTCACAGCGACATAGAAGCCGATGGAATGATCTCGGACTTCGTCTTGGCAACATCGCTCGTCAACATGTACAGCCGCTGGGGAAATCTGGAGAGCGCCAGGCAAGTCTTTGACAAGATGAGCTCGAGAGACACTCTAGCCTGGACGACTTTGATTGCAGGCTATGCGAAGCACGGTGAGCACGGACTGGCTCTCGGGCTTTACAAAGAGATGGAGCTCGAAGGCGCCGAGCCGAGCGAGCTAACTTTCATGGTGGTTCTCTACGCCTGCAGCCACGCCGGCCTCCAAGAACAAGGCAAGCAGCTCTTCATTTCGATCCAGAGCGACTACGCCATGCATCCAAACATCGCCCACTACAGCTGCATCATCGATCTCCTCAGCCGCGCTGGACGACTCAGCGACGCGGAGGAGCTCATCAACGCAATGCCGGTGGAACCAAACGACGTGACCTGGAGCTCGCTGCTGGGGGCGTCCAGGATCCACAAAGATGTCAAGCGAGCAACTCACGCAGCCGGACAGATAACTAAGCTCGATCCAGTCGATCCCGCGAGCTACGTCCTCCTCTCCAACGTTCACGCGGTCACTGGGAACTTAGCCGGCATGGCGAGCGTGAGGAACACCATGGTGGCCAGGGGCGTGAAGAAGCGCCGGGGCAGCAGCTGGATCGAGGTGGCGGACCAGATCCACGAGTTTAACGTTGGGGACAATTCTCATCCGCGGTTCCAAGAGATCTTCGCCGAGCTCCAGCGATTGTCTCCCAAGATCAAGGAAGCCGGCTACGTTCCAGAGAGCGAGGAAGTTCTTCACGACGTCGGGGAGAAGGAGAAGGAGCTGCTACTCCGGCTCCACAGCGAGAAGCTCGCCATCGCGTTTGGGTTGATCGCTACTGCTCCAGGGACGACGCTCCGGATCTTCAACACGCTGAGGATCTGCCACGACTGCCACTCGGCCGTGAAGTTCATCTCGGCGATTGCGCGGCGAGAGATCATCGTCAGGGATAGCAGCCGGTTCCACAAGTTTCGCGATGGCCAGTGTTCTTGTGGAGACTACTGGTAATGGATGATGCTATGATCAGTGTCATGGATCATGCGTGAATTCTTAGACCGCGAAGATGCTAGAGAGGAGCGAGAACGGCGCTGGGTCGTGTGGATTCGCGCCAGCGGCGCCAGCGGCAATGCGTTTGCCGCGATCCACATCGGATTGGATCCGGCAAGCGCTAAGCACGGCCTTCCAAGTCATCGCCTCGGGCAAATGCGGCATCGCGTGGAGGAGCTCCTCCGCCTCGCTCAGCCGCCCCGCCCGCGCTAGAGCATCCACCACGCCATGGAGGAAATGGTTGAGGCTCTCCTCCTCTTTCTCCGATCCATCACCGTGGTCTCGAGCAATCGCCACGAATCGCTCGATGCCAATCCCGCCATGGCTGCACGCGAACAGGATCGCCGCCAAGCTCGCCTCGTTGGGCGCAATCCCCTCGAGCTCCATCCCCCGGAAGAAATCCAGCGCGCCACCGCCAAGGCCGCTGCGCGCGTAGCCGGCGATCATCGCGTTCCAGAGCTCCAGATCGCGAAATGGGGCTTTCATCGCGTCGAAGAGCTCGCGCGCCTGGCGGATATGCCCGGCCTGGGCATGCGCGGCCAAGACGGCCACATCGGCATCCACGTGGCGTTCGGGCATTTGCTCCAGCATCTGCTGCGCTTGGGCCACGTGGCCGCGCCAGCCGTACCATTGTATCATGGTGGTCCACGAGAGCACGTCATGTACGGGCATTTTCATAAAGAGCTCCTTTGCGTCCTCCAGATGCCCGGATTGGGTATATGCCGCTAGCAACGTACACCACGCAACCATGTCACGGTAAGGGAATCTCTCAAACAATATTTGGGCTTCTTTTGTTTCTTGGCCCCGAACTAAAGCCTCAAGCATGGCTGTCCAGGATACCAAATCGTGAAGGGGCATTTTTACAAACTGAGCCCTGGCAGCATCAAGATGGCTTTGCCGGGCATACGCAGCGAGCAATTGGGTCCAAAGCTCTAGAGATTTACCATTGTTATGATCAAAGATATCTTTAGCAGACTCAAGCTCTCCGCGCAAAATAAACTCTGTGAGTTGCAGCGTCCAAAACACCTCAAAACTAGAACTAAAACTTGGCTGTGTTAAAATATGCCCACCTTCGGCGTATGCGGCAGTGATAACATTCCACGTACTCGCGTCTATGTACGGGATTGCCTTCAAGAATTTCTTCACCTCGTCCAGCTGACCCGTACGAGCATACGCCGCTAGCACCGGGAGCCACGCCGATGTGTCGTACATGGGCATCTGTGTCAAGTATCCACACGCATATTCCAGATACCCAGCACGGGCATATGCCGAGATCAGCGTTGCCCACGACAAGAGATCCCGGTGGAGCATATTCTTGAACATCGCGATAGTTACGTCAAGGTTCTTGCTTTGCGTGCTCGCCAAAAGAAGCGCATTAAGCGAGAATACGTTGTGCTGCGGCATTTTACCCAGCATCGCAGCCGCGCGAGACAAATCGCCCCTGTGGATCGCCAGCGCCTGGATCGCGATCGCCCACGAGAACACGTCCCTGTGAGGCATCAAGTCGAAGCACTCAAGAACTCTCTCGTGGAATCCATTCTGCGCGTAGCAAGCCAGCATCGCGCCCCACAGCACGAGATCGCGATCATCCTTGGGGATTCCGGCAAACAGCGATTCGCAATCGAGGATGTTCCCAGCCTCGCCGTGGATCTGGATCATCGCGGTGGCGGCAGCAACGTCGTGACAGGGCATTCTCGCGTAGAGCTCCTCGGCGCCGGCGAGAAGCCCGCTCTCGGCAAATGCCGCCACCAAGAAATTCCACGTGGCTGTGCTGCGACGTGGCAGCCTGTCAAACTGCCACTTGGCGCCAGCAAGGCGGCCATCCTTGGCATCCGCTTGGATCACCGCGTTCCACGACACAACGTCTCTGTACGGCATCATCTCCGCCACCTGGCGAGCTTCAGCAAGATGCCTTTCTTGGGCATATACCGAGAAGATACTAGTCCATGAAACAACGTCGCGCTTGGGCATGGAATCAAAGCAGGCCTTTGCCTCGCAAAGATGCCCGTTGTGAGAATATGCCTGGAGCATGATGTTCCACGAAAAGAGATTCCGGCGCTCGCTGGGAATCTCGTTAAATACCAGCTCTGCATCCTGGATGCTGCCACACTTGCCATACATTTCAATGAGGAGATTTGTGAGCCATCTATCTTCTTTGTAAACACTATTTAGAATAAAAGAGTGGAGCTCCCTGCCTTGGAGAAGGTCTCTTGTGTTGCCACAGAGCTTGAGAAGCCGAGAGATCTCCTTGTCAGATAATAGAACGCATCGCATAATTTTGGAAGGTCATGACCAGCAATAATATCGAGGCTCTATATACAAAATGTTATTACGCGTCGTCGTTAGGCTCGTTGTTGGGCTCATCGTTGTTAGGCTCGTCGTTGTTAGGCAAGCAGCGTTTTTGCATGACGTTGATGCATGCCACAGGTTGATCGTCTTTTTTTTCTGTAAGAATCGCAAAGCTGGTAAGAGGACGAAGAAACTACTTAGAGAAGAAGCGTTTCACCTTCATCGTCAAGAGACTTCTTCTTTTGAGGCTGCAGTAAAGCCAAAACTTCGTCTTTAACCTGGATATAAGCTTAGTGTTAGAATCAAAAGAAAGGAGAACGCATTCGCTTTTACCTTCCAGTGATTGTCAGTGTAAGTGGAGATTTCGCGTACTTTCGATGTCAACGTTGATTTTGGAATACCTGGAAATCTTTGCGAGAGAGACTCCACAATCTTTTTCATTCCCAATGTCGAGGACTCTCGCAGGAATCGCACCTACACAGACGAGAAAAAAAAAAGAATCAGTGTCAAGGTCCACAAGGGAATGCAACTTACAATCTCAGGCAGCGCCGAATCGGCTAATTCTCTCTTCCTTCGCCTCCTGACGCCAGTGATTGGTGTCTTCACTTCCTGGGGGTAGGCTTCGTACTCCTCAGTAACAGGCTCGATGGATATATCTTCGGCTAGAACTCGTATCTCTAGCGCTTTAAGACACGAATCCCGATAAGGAGAAACGCTGTCGGAGTCCTGGCTGGTTGGGTTCGCAGTGAAGTTCCGCAGCACAAACGGACAATTGTGCTTGAGAGCGCGCTCGGCAACGCTGTCGAGAATGTTCTTGACATTTTCAGTGTTTGGGGCCTGACTCGACGAGCAGCTGTTTTGATTTTCACAGGTGTCCATGTCCACTCCCTGCTAACAAAAAAAAGTTCACAGTATTTGTAGTGAAGAAAGTAAAAGGGGCACCTCATCTGCCGAGAAGTAGCCATCTGGAACGACAAAGTCATCTGCGCTGTCATCATCGTCCACCTTCTCTTCTTCCTCAGGTTCATCTAAGTCAGAAAGGTTCTCTCCAGGCTCCTCCTAGATACATAAGATACGCTCAGTGATCTGTTAGTACCAGCACAAGGCGAGCTACCTCTTCCCATTCATCGTCGCTATCAACAGTGTAGTCAAGTGATGGTTCTTTCCTCAATGGATGACGAGGGCCGATAACATTGCTGCGCAAGACGATCAACAACTAAGCTACATTCAACAAACTGAAGCTCCAAACCTCTTTTTGGAATGTGTCCCATAGTATGCCGGTCTGAAACACTTGTGAAATTGCAGAAGCTTCATGCAAGGCGTCCCACTGGGTAATGCTGTAGGACTGATCTCGTTAGAAACGTCGACATCTCGCTGGAGCTTTGGCTGCTTGAGCACGTCCACCTTTGGTTCTCTCCTCAAACCCCAAGTCACAAATTTTTTCTGGCGTCGGGAGGTTCTCCACTCATCGAAGTGTCTCCTACAGCAACAGAAGTCGCAAAACAAGTCAGAAGACCATGCAAAACAGATTAATATCACCTGAAAACCTCCACTTCGTTCGTTTCCGTATGAATCGTAGCAAGAACTCGATCCATGGCAGACATTACGACATTTTCCTTGGGAGCCTCCTTCACGGGACTCCTCTCCAATGGCGCTGGAGGTTTCTCTTTAACAAAAAGCTTGTTCATGATCCCAGCTTGTTTTTGGATGACAGCATTTCTTTTCCTCTCGGCTTCTTCTTTGGCTAAGCGTTTTTTTTCTTTCTGCGCTTCCTTCTCCTGATCCATCAAAGGGCAAAGGTAGGATAGATAGACAAAACACAAAAGTCCTTACGTGCTTGAGAGCCTCTCTTTCAGCCCTAGCTTGCTCTTTCTTCGCTAAGTTCTCAGCCCTTTTGGCTCGATGCTCTTCCCGTTCCCTTTCCTTTGCCTGCATTGCCATAGATCACACAAAACATTCGCCCACAAGGAAGAACAATACCAGTCGCTGTGCCTCTTTCAAAGCTTTTGCCTGCTGCTTATCCATGACCTCCACTCTCTCCTCCTGGCATGGCACAAGCACATTAGATGAGGAGATCGCCCCGCATTTCCTATCGAGAGGAGAATCACGAGCACTCACCATCGCGAATAGCGCAGCCCAGGCGCCCGGGAGACCCTAGCCCCAAAGCGCGCCAAATGGAAGCCCTAAATTCGAAGTACTAGGCGGGAGCTTGAAGACATTTGGGGCGTCATGGCGAGCTACTTCGATCTGGATGATATCCTCGCGGAGGAAGAGGTGAGCTCGCTTGCGAAGATTGAGATCTAGATTCATCCCATCGTCTTGCAGCCTGTAGGAGTGCAGTTCCGCGTCGCGGCCGCTGGAGTAGGGATCCTAGATCCGAGCGCGGAAGAAAACCAGGTAAGTGATCGAATTCCTGTGCTTGAAATTCTTTGTTCCTTCGCGAAGGTAGAGGTAGGATCCAAAGTCGAGCTTCCCTTTTGGCTGGCGCAGGAGCTTTGGTACAGCCAAGCCGTGTCGTTAAAACTCCCAAACTTCTACAATGAACGGTACGCTTGTTTACCTTGAGATGTTTCTTTCTTCCTCCTTGTGTTCTTGTTCTTCGCGTTCTTCGGATTCTTTTTTTTTCTTTGAGAACATGAGCGAGAATGCGATTCCTTTTTTTTTTTTCCTGTATAATTGTGTTGTCTTTTACCCCATACTGCTTTCTTCTTCTTCTTTTTAAACATGATAGAGGAAGTAGAATGACATTCTTTTTCTTGTGTGTGTTTTCCTGTATAATTGTGTTGTCTTTTAGTTCTTTTATTTTTGCGTTCATCCTGGAGCTTTTGCGTTGATTATTTCTCGTCGTACTCCTTCCTAACATTTTGATTCCCACAGCATTCGAAAGGAAGTTAAAGCGGATCCCGGATGTGTCGATTTGCGAAGCAGGTGTCCTTACTTCTACGAGCTTGGCTGCAAGTTGGTCCCGCTGTAAGTAGGCTCCATCGCTCGCAAGCGGCAGAATGTGTCCTCATCGTCTCTTTTGTCAGCGCTCAAGATGCGACACTCGGTTCGTTCCTCATGTTTTCCCTCCGCGGCCGCTACAGGGATTTGCTGTGCAAATCACACACTGCCGCCGGTACTGTGACGCCCAAGTTCTTGGCGCGTCTCACGAGAGAAGAAACTCGACGTAAGCATAATTCGCTTTGTATATCACTCCCGAGTTTTCGTCGTTTTTCTTCTCTACAGTGTTTGAGGCTGGCGCGGAGTCCATGAAAGCGTTTAGAAAGTGGCGGCTGGAGGGGACCCGGCTAGAGAAAGCTCCGGTTTTGGGAAAGAAGCGACGTCCTACCAGTGATACGCCGGAAAACACTTGAGCACGAACCAGAACTTTTTCTCTCTCATGTCAGTGGTAACTGTCAACGAAATCCCGTGGTCTGCTTTCCAACGGCCGTGGGAACGGAATGTGCTGAAGCCGCAGAATATACTCGTGGTTTTCCAGCACACACTCGGTTGTGTGAGAACGGTGGCTCTCTTTTCCGGCCAAAGTTTGGTTGAGGGCGTCTGCTGAAGAGCGTCGCGGCTCTTCCAGGCCTAGCAGGGAATCAGGAAAACCAGAGAAACGAGGAAAAGGGAATTCCTCTCGAATGACACTTGGATTCGTCGGATTGTTAGCGGAAGTAGAGGATACCAAACGTCGATACCGGGAACAGGGACAGAGGGCTCAAGTATTTCAAGCACTCCGGGTGGTGTTGCCACAGGGACAGGCCAGTCGTTCAAGCAAAGACAGGAGAAAAATCCTTTTTATTTCCTCCTCTTCTTTTTCTTTCCCTTTGGATGTTGAGGCCAGTGTTGAGTTCTTCATCCGATCCCGCTGTAGGCTGGGTACCCCTCGTCCTCCTCGCGTTTCTGTGGGTTTTCTCGTTTTTGTTTCTCATTTGCCTTCTCTTTGTCAAGAGCTTCTTCGTTGTCCTGTGCGACTTTCTTCCCTCCAGCAGCTTTCCATCTCTGTGCGCCAATCTTACTAGATAGGAGAATGCAAGGTCTTTGAGGTAGCGGCATGCTGCAGCGATGAAACTTAAAGGAGCATCGGCTATCTCTGCAAAATGGATGGTTGTGCTGTGCGTTTCCAGTTTCCTCGTCGGGATGTTGTTTACAAACAGGTAGAGACATTAGAGTTCCTGTGCTAATCAATCAGCTGACGGACTTCCTTGTGGTAGAATGTGGAATATGTCTGAGGACTTTGAAGCTGAAGCACTCAAAGCTCCTGTTAACACTGAGCATTTGCAGCTTGTTACCGAGATACAATGCGATCCAAAACCGGTAAGCTGTCCGGTTTTCCCATCCAGGTGGTGGAATGAAACCAGTTTTGTGTTTTGTGAAGAAACCAGTTACTCCTGAGCGTGAAGTCTACGTTGAGGTATCTAAGACTCATCAAGCTATAAGGTTTGTCTTTGGCACGCTTAGATATCATTTTATTTTATTTTTCTCTCTCCGTCTCTCTCCAGAAACTTGGACAAAACCATTTCTTCCTTGGAAATGGAATTGGCCGCAGTTCGAGCGGCTCAAGCATCGACGATTGGGGGCGGAGCTGCTGAGAAGCCTGCAATGGAGAAAACCGGCGAAGCCAGGCAAAAAGTTTTCGTTGTGATTGGGATCAATACGGCTTTCAGCAGTCGGAAAAGAAGAGATTCCATTCGTGAGACTTGGATGCCTACTGGTACGCTCTTAATTGTTTTCAGTCGCCCTTGAACAATGTTTTCTTACAGGTGAAAAACGGAAGCAGCTAGAACAAGAGAAAGGCATTATCATAAAATTTGTAATTGGTCACAGGTATGCAGTTCTTCTCTATTAATCTTTGTTTATAATAGTGTACATGGTATAGTGCAACGCCTGGAGGGATTCTCGACAACGCTATTGAAGCAGAAGATGCTCAACATGGAGACTTTTTGAGACTGGTACACGCCTTTCTTTTCCTTTTCTCGTCATGCTTTAATGCTGTCGACTTAGGATCACGTTGAAGGCTATCACGAGTTGTCTTCCAAAACTAAAACGTACTTCTCGACGGCAGTCGCTAAGTGGGATGCGGACTATTATGTCAAAGTAGACGACGATGTTCACATAAATCTCGGTAAGCCTGACAAATGAAACGAGCTGCAAGTTTATTCTTTCTCTCTTTATTGTTGTTTCCAGGCATGCTCACTGTCACTCTGGCTCGGCATAGATCCAAGCCTCGCGCCTACATTGGATGTATGAAGTCTGGACCTGTCCTGGCTCAAAAGTAAGAGCTCTGTTACCGTGAATGCTAAGCTCCAAGTTTGTGATTATTCAGAGGAGTGAAGTATCACGAACCCGAGTATTGGAAATTCGGCGAAGACGGCAATCGGTACTTTAGGCACGCCACTGGCCAAGTTTATGCGATTTCCAGGGACTTGGCAACGTACATCTCCATAAACCAGTACGTATAGTCCTTACCAAGTTTTAGTTTCTAATCTAGAAAGCTCCTTTCTTTTCCAGGCCTATTTTGCATAAGTATGCGAACGAGGATGTTTCTCTGGGCTCCTGGTTCATAGGCCTGGACGTGGATCATATTGACGATCGTAGTTTTTGTTGTGGAACTCCTCCAGGTACTAGTCAAAGTTCTTGCCATTGTTTTACGCTGTCCTATAATTCTTTTCTGGACAGATTGTGAGTGGAAAGCTCAAGCAGGGAGTGTTTGTGTTGGATCCTTCGATTGGACGTGTAGCGGGATTTGTAGATCAGTCGAGAGGCTCGGCTTTGTTCATCAGCGCTGCGGAGAGGGGGATAGTGCTGTGTGGAACGCAGTTTTATAGCGATGGAAGAAGAAAGTTGATATCGTGCTGTAGAATCCATAGGGCCGGCAAAGTTTTGTAACATATCACCGCATTAATTTCTAGGAAATAACAAAGCTGACGGTGCTTTTAATTGCAAAAATCTCGAGAGAGCTTTTGAGCAGCATGAAGATTCGATTGACCACGAGGAGGCGGCGTTCCCGCAATGTTGGAAAAAGATTTGCTCCCCCTGGTATGAAAACAAAAGGATCCAACCCAGACCATTCAATGCTTGGTCTTCTTCTTGGTCAGTGAGAGGCTCCCGTGTTTTGCAAAAGAAATAAAAACAGAGAAACTTGTGACATGTGAAACGCGCAGGGTAAACTACACCGAGGGAGTAGCATAGTTTATTAGCCAATTATATGTTGAGAACGACAACGTTGCAAAAAGATATGAGCGAAACAATTAGCTTATGTATATAAAGCCTATACTTAGAATCAAATTCAACAAATACAAGTTTAAATAAAAATTAAAGCATATTTAAAATATCCTAGCTTAAGCTTTGGAGAAACCATGTCAGAAACAACATTCATGAAGCTACTTACCCTCGTGCTGCTGCTCTCATACTTACTACAGCAGAGTCCTGGCCGACTTCTTGCACAGAAGCACTGTCACAACAGGAAGCCCTTGGAGATCACCTGAAGGAACCTTTGGATTTGGATTCGTAATGCCTGAGTCTTCAAGCACCCGGAACTTCAATCTCGCGATCTGGTATGACATAGATCCGAAGAAGACTGTCGTCTGGATGGCAATGGCAAACGGGCAGCTTGTCCAGGTGAGTGAAAATGCCAAGCTTGAGTTGAAAGCCGAGGGAGGACTTTCCGTCACTGATGGCAGCAGCTCCGCCCCCTTGTGGCAAACCAATCCCGGACAGTGTTGTGCTGAAAGTGCTTCGCTGCTCGAGAACGGGAACTTAGTTGTCCTTGGAAAAGACAAGAAAGTTGCATGGCAGAGCTTTGACTCCCCAACAAACAACCTTTTGCCCGAGCAGCAGCTCCGCACACAAGGAAATCCGTCCTTGGGATACGCGAGGTTGATTTCCCAGTCTGGAGCATGCTTGTTCTCAACAGTGGTCAGGTGCTGCTCAAGAACTTAAAGCTGGAGATCCCGCAAAAGTACTGGTCTATTGCAAATCCGACACTGAAGTCCACCATGACTTGCCTGGATGACGAAACCGGAGAGCACGTCTCGAACAACAACGCTTGCCAGCCTGATCGTTCTCTCAAGTTCCCGGGCGTTTTGAACTTGAGCTCTCAAGGGGTCCTTTCCTTTTACGACGCAACTGGAAAGAGCTGGGAATGAGGATCAACGAGTTCAGAAGACTACGCGCTTGACTAAAACGATGCGAATGTGTTGAGGAGACTTACGCTGGACGACGATGGCAATCTCAGGATCTACAGCTTCGGCCCGAAGAACAAGAGTGGCTCCTGGAGCGTCGTCTGGCGAGCCGTCATGCTCGAGTGCGACATCTTTGGAACATGTGGACCTTTCGCTCTCTGCACCTACAGGCCCATAAAAACTTGGAGCTGTCCTCCTGGATTTCACTGAGTTGATCCAAACGACGAATCGAAGGGGTGTGACTACGACATACCTCTGGGAGCGTGTCAAAACTCCCTGATCTCGGTGAAGCTCGTCCAGGTGAATCGAGCAGACTACTACTTCAACGATTACAACTTCGACTCGACCATCAAGTTGCTCGTGAAGTGCAAGGACACCTGCATGCAAGACTGTAAGTGCCTGGCAACCGCATACAAGTACGACGGCACGGGCTTGTGCTTCCTCAAAGGCAACTCCAACAAACTCTACAATGGTAAGCAGATCTTGAACGAGATGAACATGGTGTTTATGAAGTCGTCTTCATAGCATCCTGGAGCTGGCGATACGTGAGCTTGGTCAGGAACCCCTCAATCTCTGCTGTCATCTCCTCCCATTTCTTGCGGGAGGTTTCTTCCACACAGCTGCCACGACTGCAGCTCCAGTGGCAAACAGCCCGAGCTAGATAATGGCCACGGACAGAATGATGGAGTGGAGGTGCCGCGAGAGGTCAACTGTCCGTGTGTTTATCTTTGGCATGACTTGGTCCGTGGTGTTTGCATCCACGAGGAAGGGATCGTGCTGGTCGTCGGCTGCAGATGTGTCCAGGCTCAACTTCTGCAACGAGTTAGGCTTGGGAGGATTTGTGAGCATGTATAGAGGAAACATGGCCATGAAGAACATCATCACCCAAGAGGGGGGATGGGTAGTTTTTGAATTGAGCTTAAGTTAATGAAAGTCAAAAGAAGGAGCTGCAATCTCTTCGTCTGCATATGCTTATTTAGATTATTGGTTCAACACTAACTAATCTTTTAGCTTACAAAGAAAGAAAAATATCTATTAAACAACATAATTAATATTAAAATCAGAATATATTCAGTCTTTTTTTCTTCCATATTCAGAAAAATAGAAATGGGTATAATGAGATGCTCCTTCATTATAGACTCGTATTGCATATAATGTTGTGCCATGCATTCAACATAATAAGTAAGTGGAATTGACTTTAGTCCATATGATCATGCATATCATCAGGATCAAATATATGGACTGAAACACCATGTGTGACAAATGTGGATCTAATGACATAGAAACATTTAATAAATTACTTTAACCACTAACATCACCTATCACAAAATCTCCCAAGAATATCCTCAAAGGCACCCTTCTTCTCAAGTGCAAAAACAATTTAGCTTATCTCTTTTGCTACTTGCACTATTGACTTGAATCTTTCTGTAGCATCAAACATAATCCCCTTTAGTAGACAAAATAACTCTAACAAAATTTATATGGCTATGACCGAATAGTGTCAATAGCAAAGGAATGCTGAGTGAAGAACCTCCAAGTCAATCACATTTGGGATGATGTCTGTAGAGCTATTGTATCCTGGTAAAGCAAGAGTAGTACACTCGTTAGCTCATGTGGCCTTATGGCAGTTCCCAACGTGGTATAGAGCATGGTAGTTCTAGGAATAAACATGGAAAAAAAAAAAGAATAGAGTTAAACTGTAAATAAAGAAGTCATGCACCTTTTGCTTTTGCCCACTAGTGCCTTTTGTATTCACTAGTATACTTGAAAGAAGGCAGCCAGATAAAAACTCTATAAATCCATTATTGTTTTCAGTCAAGTGTGCAAGAAGGCCTTCCCATAGTAGAGAGCGGGGAAGGATCATGACAACCACATAAACCTATAAGGTTTGGAAAAGTGTTAGGCTTGCAACACATTCCATGATGGAGTATTCTTATGTGGTGGTGGCATCCTATCAAGAAGATAAAAAAAGATGAAATCAATCTTCTTATAAGATATGAGCTAATTTAGGCTATGGATCCACCAATCAAGTATGTAGAGCTCCTAACTAGTAACATCTAAAAGTTGCATGTAATCCCCAATAAGAACAACAACTTCCCCAACACTAGCCATTTGGGATAGAGGGTGAACTTGAAACACAATTATTAGAACTAGTAGTTGGAGATAAAATTCATGCTTACTAATCTGTTTGTGAATAGTTGCAAAGGAGAGCTCTTCCAAATAGTCATCTGTAGCCATAGGGAGGGATGGGAAGAATGTCTTAGTCCTCTAAAAAGACTAGTGGCTACTTTTTGCAACATTTATAAAAAAAAGTGAAGTCAAGAATGACTAAAAAAATGTTCCAAATCAAAGTCCTTACTCTCATGAAAGGCTTCATGATGGCCCTTTTGGTGGTTGTGAGGAGCAGGTATTGGAATTTTTTGTGCTAGAATCTCTTGTACAATTTCCTCTAGTTCAATGGTATTTGAATTTAGCATCTCCTTAATGGTTTCCTGAGTGTGGATTCCTGGGTTTTGTTGTTAAACTTTAACAACATCGTCATCATGGTTAGAAAGAGCCTTTGGAAAATAAAAATATAACTCAAGGTTAATATTTTCTAGTTAAACATTGAGTTTCAAGTGAACTTAAATGACATTTGAGGTAGAGATTCAGCTCAAAGTCCAATGTTAGCATCTACTCTAAAAGTTCAAGGTACCATAGGCATAACTCCCTCTCATGTGTACAAGGATAATAGAACTCTAGCTCATACATCCCAAGTTTCTTGCCTCTAATCAAGAGCTTTTGCAAAACACCAGCTATGTATATGGGTGCACCAGGGCAATATTTTAAATATCTACAAAGTAAAAAAATATATATAAATACCAATATATAAATGAAAATTGAGAAAATAACTATAATTATGTGCCTCGCAAGAAATGGTTGTCCTAGTTGGTTCTTGAACTCAGCTGATCTTGTCCCACTATGAGGAAGCCAATTATTCCTGTAACTCCGCAAAACAAGCATAAATATATTCTTTGAGAGTGATACTTGTGCAAGTGCTGGAAAGAAACTTTTTGTCCCAGACTTGCAACATCTCCTCACTAGTGGCAATACTCTAAGAAATATATGCCTTCTCCTTCATCACCTTTTCCATCCTTGTCTCGCAGCATTTTTCGTTATTTTGCAGCCAAGTGTTGAGAATTTCCAAGTAGATGCTTTATTCAGCAAAAGACATTTTACTCTTAAAGATGTTGTAAATGAGCTCCTTCGGTGCTTTACATGTTCCTACATACATAAGAATTATGAAATGTTTCATAAATTTTAAAAGAACTTATGAATGCAAGAATAAATCTTAGCAATGCTATCAAACCATTCCTACCCGTGTTATATATCTGCAATTAAGAGCAATTTTTTCACCTTTGTTCTCTTTATATTCAAATTTGTTGCTCAATTGCAAGCCATTCCATCTCCTTCTGTTACTCATCCCCTTGGGCATTTTTAAAGAATGAGGCTCTTTTTCCTTTGATTATGGACTACAACAAAAATTATGTAAGTCAATGCATACTTCAATATTAATTTAACTTCACCTAGATAGCAACCAAAAAATCAAGTGGTAGTTGGTACCAAGTATGCAATTCTTAGCGTTTCCTAGCTGCTAGCTTCACTTGAATTGTTTCAAATACCTCACGATGTACAATGTTTTGACCTCGTCTAGTGAGAGCATGCCAATAAACCAAAAGTGCTCAATATCATGTACCAATGTATTAGTTTAAAACACAAACTAGTGAAGCCTACAAAAACACGATATTAGTTAAATTTACAAAATAAATTCTTATATATTGATCTTATGGCATGCCATGGTGAGCTTCACAATGTGCTCTCAAGTTATTAATTCGACAAGTGTAATTAGAACATTAATGTGTCATTCTTCGTCATCTCGAAATTTCTCCTGAATGCACTTCCAAAATGCCAACCACCTATTATTTCCATCGATCACCCAAAAGAGCTTTCCAATGAACTCTACAGTCTCTACATGTTGTCTTAAGAATCCATCAAACTCACAAGACTTTTGCAGCCATATAAAATCCCATTTTTGCTCAAGTTCAATAGTCACTGGCTTTATCCAACTTGTTTTGATTTTTTTCCGTGTTGAAGGGGTGGGAAAAATTGGTTCATATGCAAACCAACATCTCCCCACCTTTGTTTTTCTTAGACGCAAGCTTTCTTGGTTTTTTTCATGTTTCTAGGGGTAAGATCTTTATATTTTAGAAAATAAGGAAAGATAGAAATATTAATTCTTGTGTAAACTAATATTTTCAATTATTGTAATAACTTGACAAGACATTTCTTGTGAAAATGGGATGGTGGAAGACATCAATTCTTGTGTGAGTTGACCTCTCCTATATTTTTGTTATGTTTTTATTTTTTCTCGAAAGGTAGGGTGAAGTCAGTTCTCACATGAACCGATCTCTCCCACATTTGTTTTCTTTGCATTTCTTGTAGTTTACATTCTATTTTTCACATGTTTTACTTATAAACTTTTCTTGTGAGAGCATATATAAATCAAGCTTAATTAACTAGAACTTCCAACAAGGGACTTAAACTTATAATGCTGCAAATTTACTTTACATTTCAAATTGGATGTTATAGTATTTTGCCTTTTATTTTAGAGAAAGCGTCAAGGCTAGTCTCAATGGTCCTGGTCTTTAGGAAAAGGCAATCACCTTGATTATTGTAGGCTTGGTTGATTAAGTGGAAAAGTATCCAATGAAGTTTTTGCTAGTCGTGCTGAAAGAGGCAATGAAGAGCATAACAACGACATAGATGTTGAGATGGATGCTCAAATTGATCTTAATGCTAGTGTTATTGAGGCTGTTGGTACTGGTGCTCCTGAGACTGCAACTATTAGTGGTAGAGTACTATCATTTGATGCTAATGGTGGTGGGGGAGCTATGCCTTTGGTTGTTGAGGCTGTTCGTGGCAAGGTAGATGAACTTACTAAGGAGGTTATTAGTAGTGTTGTAGCTGAATCTACTATGGAGGCTGTTGGGGGTGTAGTAGCTACTCCTACTACTCCTAAGGTTGGTGGTGCAGGGGGAGTTAGTGGTGGTGAGGGATTATGCATACATGATTCTAACACCATTTTAAATTACCATATTTGGGAAACAATCATCCAAGCTCAAGAACAGACAGTCAGTAAAGTGTTACAAGAAATGGTGTAGAATGGCCCTCATCATTTTTTGGTTCCTTTATGCCGGTTGGTTCAAAGCCATTACGTGTGCTTAACTTACGACCTCACATGGCTATCTATAGCTCCTTTGCAAAGGTTGGGTTTGGGAGCACAATTGGTACCTTCATCGTTTTACAATCTTTCCCTAGAACCAGTTGGACAAACAAGGTAGAAATGGGCAAAAAACTTAACAAAAAATGAAATAGAATGCCAAGAGATGTTGGTTTGCATGAGAACCATCCCTTAAGAGAAAACAAAAGTCAAGAAAAGGAAAAACCTCTAATGGAAGAAAGAAGGTGAAGAGACGTTGGTGTAAGTGTAAGGAACCAACTCTCCAAGGTGTTGTAGGCTAAAGGATCCCCGAAAGCATGACCAAAATGACAAAAAGTTTATCGAATGGGACCGAGTTGAAGATCAAGTCCAAGACCGACTCTGAGACCGAGTTCGAGATAGAGTCCAGGATCGAGTCTGATGCCGAATCGGAGACTGAGCTTGAGACCGAGTTCGAGACCGAGTTCAAGATAGAGTCCGAGATCCAAATCGGGTCCGAGACCGAGTCCGAGGTTGAGTCCGAAGTCAAGTCCGAGATTAGGTTCGAGATTGAGTCCGAGATTGAGTCCGAGACCGAGTCTGAAGTCGGGTCCGAGATTGAGTCCGAGATCGAATCCGAGACCGAGTCCGAGTACAAATACAAGTCAAGAGGTGAAAGCCCAAAGCGTGCGTCTCCCGGGGGGGGGGGGGGGGGGGGCTGCAGGGGGTTCCAAAAGTATAGTAGGGATAGTGAGGTCCAGGAACCAATCTTGAAGCAACTCTCCAGTGGTGCTTCTAAACTGACTTGAGGTTGAGACTGGGGCCGAGGGGCCTTGGGTGGGAGTGAGCATGGACTTGGGTGGTGCCTGAGGGGCCACCCAAGGAAGTGCTCAAGAGCAACTCCCACTCCCGATAGGGAAACCGATTGCAGTGCTCCCGACTCATGTGGAGTGGTGCCCCACTTGAGTATCTTGTGGCTCATTGGTCCTCGCCCTTCCTAAGGGCTTGGGCCTTCCCTTCGAGATGGAAGTGGGGGGGTAGAGGTACCCATACTGGGCTGTTAGGCCATAGTGTTTTGCCCTGGCGTCCCGAAGCAAGTGTTGCACCTAAGACTTGGGATTTAGAAGGTCCTATGATCAAGTGTTGTAATACCAAGGGGTGTTAGGAACTTAGAGGCTTGGTGTGCTTAGTTTCTTGTGCATGCGGGGAGTGTAGCCGAACCTTAAGTCCAGTCTAACCCGGGGAGGGGGATTGGGAGAGATTTGGGAATCTGTGGAATGATGGCTAACGCTCCATTGCTCGTGCAATGAGTAGCTGAAACCAAGTAGGACCAAGTAGGAGTTGGTACCATAGGCGGGAACCTTGGTGAGGGAACTTAGCAAAAACCAAGGCAGTGTTGGACGAATAGACGAGGTAAGCTGGCAAATTGGAAAGAAAAAATTTGTGGCTTACAATTTGGTATCGGAGCCTTTTCCTCAGTTCTAGCGAAGGATAGAGGCAGATTGCTAGGAGATGGCAAAGGTAGGGTGGAAACGAACCAAGGCGGAGACGGAACCTTCTCCAGAGTTGGAGCCTCCGGTCGAACAAGAGGCTATGGATGAGGAATCCTTACATGAGGAGGACTTTAGTGAGGAAACTTCCAAATAGGAGTCCGGTGGCAAGGAGCGGTCGTCCAAGGCTCGATTGGACGTTCTAGAAGGACAATTGGCACAGACTAATGCCCTACTGGAGACTTTCATACGCAAGCTAAAGCATGACGAGAAGCGGAAGAAAAGGCAAAAGACTGCGGAGGTTGGCAGCGCAAAAGGTGTAGACCCTTCGATAGGGACTGAAGCAAAAACCAGACAAGATTGAATAGATCGAAGTGGAATCGGTGCCTCAAACAGTTCCCAAGTACAAACCAAAGCCCCCATTGGTCTTCAAGGGAGTGAACGATTATAAGGTGGTGGAGGATTGGTTTTACGATATGGAGGACTACTTCCGAGCGTTGTGGTTACTGAGTTCGGAGAAGGTCCCATGTGCAAAACCATACTTGGCAGATAATGCCAAGTCTTGGTGGAGAACAACAGAGGCCAACGAAGGACCGATGGCCACTTGGGAGATAATGAAGGTGAGGATCTGCGCAACTTATGTTCCTCCAAATGCTACTCTGCATCTAAGAGACGAGTTGAGTAGGCTGAAGTAGACCAGAACCATTCAGGAGTATGTGAATAGGTTTATGGCAAAGAGGATACTTGTCACAGACATGGGGGATATGGATGCATTCCATGCCTTCATATCGGGTTTGCAAACCTGGGCTCGTGGCGAGGTGATGCGTTGGAACCTGACCAATTACAAAGAAGCGTTGGATGCGGCTATCAAGGAGCATTTCAACGATAATCTGTGAAAGGGGAACACGACGGGGTTGGGGTCCACATTTAGCAAAGGGGCCAAACCAAGGGGAACATATAGCAAAGGGAAATTCAAGAAGAGTTTCTCTAAGAATGAGTCCTCGAGGTTTCGAAAAGGCAAATCCAGTGGCTAGCGAGCAAGTACGTAGGGGAGTCAAACAAAAAAAGACAAGCCCACGGATAATAAAGTCAAGTCATTTAGCAGCGTGGGAAATAACGTATGTTACAACTGCGGTGAAGCGGAACACTTTTCGAAGGAATGTCCCTACCTAAAGAAGGCCAGAGCCAATATGGCCATTAAGTTGAATGATGTCCAACCTAAGGTATGTGATCTAGTCCCTAGCTCAAAGTTACTCATTACACAAGCAACTTTGGTAGAGAGCTGTTCGCGACATCTACTAACCCTCCGAGGGAAGTTCGGAGGTAGCTTTGTTAAGATCCTTATTGACACGGGTGCTTCAGATAATTTTGTGGCTGCAGACATAGTCTGGCAAGCCGAACTAATGGTGTAGCGACTGGGCAAACCAAGGACTATAGAGTTTGTTCAAGGTAGCTAAAGCACCGATGAGGTACTTCGACAAGCGAGAGTCGAAGTAGGGACTTGAAAAGTAAACAGGGATTTCACCGTGTTGGTAATGGTGGGATTTGATGTGATCTTTGGGATGGATTGGTTCAATCGGTTTGTGGTAGCCCTGTATGAACAAAGTAGGAACCTTGTGGTACTAGCGAATGCCCAAGGAAGAAGATCTAGGGTGGAGGCCTAGGATCTAAAGGTAGGGCAATGCAAGGCCAAAGATTCCTGCCTAAACCTGGTGTCCACGAGAGGACAACTCACTAAAGGGACCAAGGCTACATTTTTGTGCTTACTCTTGGTGAGGAGTGACAAAAAGACAAGAACGGAAGAAGTACCTTTACTGATCCAGCAGGTGTTGGACCAATTCCAGGATACCATGTCAGAGGAGCTACCGGCGAGGTTGCCCCCCACACGACCGATAGAACATAAGATTGAGCAAGTCGAGGGTGCTGAGGCAGTGGTTCGTCCCCCCTATTGTTTGAATGAAAAAGAACTCGTGGAGCTCAAGCGCCAACTAAAGGAGTTGGTGGAAAAAGGGTATGTTAGGTTGAGCAAGTCACCGTATAGGGCGCTAGTGCTATTTGTGAAAAAGAAAGATGGATCTATGTGCATGTGCATAAATTACCGGTTACTCAACAAGTATACAAAGAAGAACAAGTACCCTTTGCCAAGGATTGAGGACCTGTTCGATAGGTTGGGAAAGGCAAAATACTTCTCAAGGATTGACCTAAGGTCAGGATACTACCAAATCAGGGTAGCAGAGGAAGATGTCAAGAAGACAACCTGTCGAAAGAGGTATGGGAGCTTCAAGTTTCTGGTGATGCCCTTCGGGCTATGCAATGAGCTGGAAATGTTTTCAGCGTTGATGAACCATATCTTTGTACCCTATCTGGATCACTTTGTGGTCGTCTATATTGACGACATCCTGATCTATAGCGAAACACTAGAGGAGCATGCCAAACACTTGATGAAGATGTTTGAGAAACTAAGGGAACACTAGCTGTATGCTAAAGAGAGCAAATGTGACTTTGCTCAATAAAAGGTAAAGTTTCTCAGGCATGTAGTGGGCAAGGACGGGCTCAAGGTGGACCCTGAGAAGGTCCACACGATCCAGGATTAGGAGTGACCATCGAATGTACACGAGTTAAGGGCATTCTTGGGGCTATGCAACTACTATCGAAAGTTTATCAGACACTATTCAAGAGTAGCTCTGCCCTTAACGGACCAAACGGGAAAAGGGAAGATGATATGGACAACAGAATGCGAGGCGGCATTCGTCCACCTCAAGGGGAAGTTGAGGAAGGCTCCTGTGTTGGCAATACCAAACTTTGGTAAGGACTTTGAGGTAGAAATAGATGCTTCATACTTTGCGTTGGGTGTAGTTTTGAAGCAAGACAACCATCCAATAGCGTTCTTCTCGAAGAAGTTGGACAAGGCTCAACAAAAGTGGCCTGCCCACAAGAAGGAATTGTTTGCGGTGGTCAAGGCGCTCAAGGAGTGGCGACACTACCTTGGGAGACACTTCAACACGGACAATGTGGCAATGAAACACTTCTTGTCACAACCCGACCTGAGGGGAAAACAAGGTTGGTGGGCCAATGCTTTGGCCGAGTTTGATTACGAGATTCTGTACAAGCTTGGGAAGAGCAACATTGTGGCAGATGCGCTAAGTTGAAAAGCGAGCTTGAAGTTGGCAATATCCAGCACGACAGCAACCTTTTGGGATGATGTGCGGACTGCATACAAGAACGATGGTTTAGCACAAGAATTGTTGTTGAGGAATCTAGAGGCATGGGAAGCTCACCAGAGAGGTGAGCTGCCAACAGAAGAGAAAACGGGCTATGTGGAACGCAACAAACTCATATATTACAAGCAAACGAGGGTGTATGTTCCAAAAGAGGAACTAAGGAAGGTAGCCTTAGAAGAGTGTCATGACGGACCTCTTGCGGGACACAGCAGAGTGCCCAAAACAATGGGCTTACTCAAGAGGAAGTACTACTGGCCAGATATGGCTAAGGACGTCCAAGACTATGTAAAGACATGTCTAACATGTCAGCAGGTCAAAGTCGTGACTAAAGCTAGTGGGGGCTTGTTACAAAGCATCCCAATTCCAGATTGTCCATGGAAATGTTTTACGATGGACTTCATTACGGGACTCCCCCCAAGCGAGGGGTTCGATGTGATATTTGTGGTGGTGGATTGATTTTCAAAGATGGCACATTTCATACCCACCACAACAGAAGTGGATGCGAAAGGTGTGTCGAAGCTGTTCTTCGAACAAGTGGTTCAAGTGCGGGGAAGGCCAGAAGAGATTATCTCAGATCGAGATAAGATCTTCACCAGTGGGTTCTGGAGAACACTCCTAGAACAGTATTGCACCAAGTTTAAATTCAGCACAGCCTATCACCCACAGACAGGTAATGGGTATTAAGTCAAGTTTGATGGCACTAACACTTCTTGACAGACGGACAAACGGAAAGGGTGAATAGGCAGCTAGAGGATTATTTGCGATGCTATGTCTAGGGAGACCAGACCAATTGGGTAAGTCATTTGGGACTTGCGGAAATGTGTTACAACAATTCACCACATTCGAGCATCGGGGTGAGTCCATGGGAAGTTATCAATGGGCGAGCTATTGAAGGTCTTGTGGAACTCGGCGTGGCCAGGTATCATGGAGAGTTACCTGCAGTGGAGGCATTCACGGCGGAAAGACTCAACATTTGGAATCTAGTGAGGGATTCCTTGGAATGGGCTAAACAAAGGCAAACCAAGTACGTGAACCAGAAGCGCCAGGATGTAGAGTTCTAAGCTGGGGAGAAGGTGTGGCTGAACACCAAGAACCTCAGGCTACCAAGTGGGATCAGCCGGAAGTTGACCCAAAGGTAAAAATGCATGTATTCCTGTAAATGAATTAATCTTAAGTTCCTTAAGCAGGTTTGCAAGGCCTTATGAAATTGAGGCTTGAATCGGTAAAGTGGCTTACCATCTCCGACTTCGAGAAATGGGGAAGATGCACCTCGTGTTCCACATGAACTTACTCAAGCCGTATTTTGAGGATTCGCTTCGCAAAGACTAAATAAGACTTTTATCTGAGGTTATCCAAGGGGAAGAGGAATACGAAGTCGAGGCCATCCTCAATTTGTGTGTAAGCGACTAATTTTTCTATTCTACTTTAGTCACTTAACCACACCTCCGACCACTTGAAGGAGTCTCATTCACAACCTCCATCAGTCCAATTTAGGACTTGGGACTTGCTAGCCCCAAGAATGGCATCCATGCCACTCAACACTTGCACCTGGTCCAAGTGCTCCACGTATCCGGTCCCAAGACCGACACCCAAAGGTACCACTGACGTCTCGGCCCATTACGCTAAGGCCATGCCCATTCACCTTTGCTGCACTAGTGGTCCAATACCACTTGCATCACCATCCCGTCTCTCCAAGACTGGGCCATCTGTCCACGAGTGGTCATCCTAGATCCACACCTTAGCATCCTTAGGATGCCCACAGACATGGGGAATCGCCTTCCCCAAAGTCCCTTTGTCAGTTCCTACCAAGTCCCTTCCTGCCCCTGGCCGTGTTTGCTAACATTGCCACTGGATCGAGGCCCACAGGCCCGACCACTAAGTCCCACGGTCCTCTGGGACTTCCTCCCCACACGACTGTGTCCTTGGTCACTACCCCAGAGGACTGCTCCTCTTCCTTTCCACAGTCTGGGCCTTTGGGACAACATTTCGGAACACCGTGGCCTTACGCGAGCCACCTGGGTACTCTCCCTGCCTTTGGCCTTTAGGTGCTCTAGCCATGGGCTTAGAGCGAGGTCCCGTTGAGCCATGCCTGGTATCCAAGTAGGTAGTGCCACCCACACTTGGATTGGGAGCATCGGCCAGTCGATCTCCCGGGGGAACTAGAGCCGGCTCTTGAACACTTCACCAAGCTACCCCACTTGTCGGTCCGTATTCACTCTAGTCTTGGACTTCCTAGTGGTCAGTTCATCACCCAACACTAGGTCTGGCCTCCCTGGGCCAAACTGGCCTTTCCTGGCCAAACTGGCTCCACTGCAGTCCTCCCCCTACTATACTTTTGGAGCTCACCAAACCCCCCAGGGTCTGGGAGACAAACGCTTTGGGCTTTCACCCTCTCAGACTCGAACTCAGACTCGGACTCGGACTCGGACTCGGACTCGGACTCGGACTCGGACTCGGACTCGGACTCGGACTTGGGCTCAGTCTCAGCCTTGGCCTCGGTCTCGGTCTCGGTCTCGGTCTCGGTCCCGGTCTCAGTCTCAGTCTCGGTCTTGGTCCCAGTCTCGGTCTCGACCTCGGACTCCATCTCGGGTCCTTCTCGGACTCCATCTCGGACTCCATCTCGGACTCCGTCTCGGCCCATCTCGGACTCCATCTCGGTCCACCTCGGACTCCATCTCGGACTCCATCTCGGGTCCATCTCGGACTCCATCTCGGACTCCATCTCGGGTCCATCTTGGACTCCATCTCGGGTCCATCTCGGACTCCGTCTCGGTCCACCTCGGACTCCACTTCGGGTCCATCTCGGACTCCATTTCGGACTCCATTTCGGACTCCACTTTGGGTCCATCTCAAACTCCAACTAGGGTCCATCTCGGACTCCATCTTGGACACTTCCATGTGTCATATGTTGGTCCTTTTTGGGTCCCTTTTTGGAGCCTTGCTTATTGCTCGCTTCGTGCTCGCTCCTTGAGCACTTTGTTGGGAGTTCCACTCCCGCTCTTGACCTTCCCAATCAAAGCTTTTAGTCCAAACGTGTTACACTCGTTTGGGCTTTCACTTCGGCCACTACCACATGGCACCCTTTCCGGCTCCACTTTGGGCCCTAGGGATTTTGTGTCTCACAACTCCACCACCCATAGACGAAGTTCGATGTCCTCATCGAACGGTAAACCATTTTATAAAGGAACACCCGCATATGTTACCATTTCCATCCTTGGCACCTAACCAATATTTGTCAATGGTTTGACATTGAAGGCTCACCATGCCTTCTCCATATTCGTCAATGGTTTGACACCAAAGGCTCACCATGCCTTGCCCATCCTCCAAGGAGGATAGTCTCTCCAACTTAGAGACTCATTTGACCACCTGGGGTGGGTTGCTCCTTTTCATTGGTTCAGTTCTCGCTAAACCCGTTAGAGACACCCTCTCTAACTCAATTCCACTACTCATTCTTGAGTAGTCACAGATTCCATTGATCTACCTTTACACTTTGGAACGTTTACTTTTGACTTCTTGAAGTCAATTTCCTAGCTGTCTCCGACACTTGCCTTGCACATTTTGTGCAACTCCACTTCCCCTCCTAGGAAGTTCTCTACTCGAGGGCACCCTCATCCTCTTTTCTATTTTTGTGCCACCATTGGCATTATGTTCCATTTATCATTATTTGTGCTAGGGCTGTCCACGGCCCTATCTTTTGGCTACGTTGCCGCTCCTCTCTTGGAGCTTTTATTTCGCCAAATCGGAGCACTTGGGAATCTATCCTTGGAAGTCCACTTCCCTTCCCACAATCCGTTAGCACCCAACACGTTAGTGTTCTTGGCCTAACTTTGCCATTTGGTTTCTTTCCCATGATTCCCATGGCTCTTTTCTTAGCCATTAGTCTTTTGCTCCTATCCTTGAATGTTGTACCTAACAACATCGGATCATTACCTCCATTCTCGAGGTATCCTTTTGATTCCATAGCAAAGACTTTTCTTTGCCAAGTCCAAAGGGTGCTCACCCCTAGTACGTCACTTTAGCATTTCCTGCTGTGGGCTCTATCCATGGCCCAACTTTTGAGACCCTCCCTTGGATCTTTCATAGAGGCCACTTTCCTCGGACTTACTATGCCATAACCGTGACATAGCTCATTTCCCATAGGTGCTCTTCCCACTTGGTCACCTTGACCAAGCCACACCATTATCAGTAGTTAAGCTCTATTTCGTTAAAGTGGGATTTATTCAGTAAAATGGGACTAGGTACAAATTTTCAAGTATTTGAAAATGACGTGAAATTATATGTTTTTTGTCCAGGGGCTAGACATATCTGGGGCATGGTGACTAGCGCGGTGACTTTGTGTCCAGACTGAGTCCATCTGGTTGTATAATAAATCTCATTGTCAAGGTGAACAAGCCAAATCTGAAGCTAAAGAAGAGCGATGGCATGCGCGCACACACTATTTGTTTGTTCATTGAGCGTGTGGTGAGCTTTCCAAGATGAACGTCATTCCTATTAGCCAGACATATAACTTAATGGTGAGAACATTTAGATATTATTCAATGTTATCTTTTTCTAACGAATCTAATTGTGAAGGTGTAGCAAGAGGCATTGCTATTCTGGAGAAGTCATTTAACTCATTTGACCCTTAGTGTATTTTCATGAAACTAAATAACATTCATATTATTAAGGAATTTCTCTAGTACCTTTTTTTTACGACATAGAGGCTTGCATTTCTTTCAAAGGTGATTTAGTAAAAGGCCTGAGGGCACATGCCATTCTATTTCTCAGACCGGTATTAAGATATACTAGTGCAAAGGGAAAAAAGTATTTGGTGATCAAGTAAATGGCATGAGGGCACACGCCATTATAAGCCTAAGCGCTAGTGGACACCTCCTTTTTGGTGTCACGCCTCACGCCATCACGCCATGCCATCACGCCTCCTCTGATTCAGATTCAAATTGTTCACCTTGAAATAAAATATATTAGAAACTTAGTAAAGGAATATTAATGAATCTCACCTTGAACCCGGGTTATGAATGCTCTTGCTGCATCTCTTGCATGGTCTGGCAAGGTGATGGTGGCACTCTGCTTCCGCATCCAACCATGCACAACATTATCCACCGATATGCTCATGCTGGGATCCCTTGGATTCAGCACCCATCTCTTTTCTAGGCAATCCTTCGTATATCCAGAACTTGGCTTGAACCACTCCATAGTTACATTGAAGGAGTTAGTTTCCACGTCCTCCTCTGCATCAGTGATGCAGCGCCCCACCCATATCATTTGTTTTTTATTACTGGGTCTGACAAGCACGACCATTCCTTTGCAGACCTGTACTGGATTGAATGCTGAATCCGGCTTCTTGTTCCTCGGCCCACAATAGTGATCCTCAACATCGTTATCTGTCACTGCATTTCCAGAGGACATTGTTCCGCTACTATCTGGTGCTCTGGGTTTCGGCCAAAAGGACTCTTCCAATTCTTCATATACAACCGGCCCATTTTGGATAGCAGATATAATCTTCTCCCAGTATTCAAGCAAAGGCTTGCACCTCTTAAAATAGGATTCTCCACCAAACACCAACCCCCTCTTCCAGAAGGCAATATGCTATCTAATCCCGGCCACTATACTTTCCTGGTCTTTGAGTCCATCCGGGTGCATCGGCCGTGGGGAACCCTGAGGAATCATAGGTTCCCCAGTTATGGGATCTCTCTTGAAGAGTTCAATGCTGTCCACTGGCAGCCACACTGTGTCCCATTCTCTCATCTTGTACCTCATCACTAGAGCACCGTCACGCATGCTGAAATGAAACTGAAGAGGCTTGGAGTGGCCAATCAGCGTTTCGGATCCGTCCCTGATGTAGCCTCTTACAAACCCCTTAAAGTCTGGAACCTCTGTCACAAGTGCAGCTTTAACAGTGCCTTTGATGCAATTTTGGAATTCATCGTAGAGTTGTGGGAGGGTGAGGACATTGGATTGCCGGAGGGACTCTGCCAGGTGACTGAACATGGCATCGATGTCTTCATGAGTGTGCCCAACCATGAGAAAGCCAAGTGTAACCGTTTCAAATATGCCTTTGGCAACAAGCATTGCCAAGTACGCAAAGACGTACATGTTTTTGTTCTCACTGCCAGCATTGTCTGTTTGGAGCAGAAGATGGGGTGGAAGGCCACATCGGCCGCAAGAACTTCCTTGAGATTCTGCTTCGTTTGGATGAAGCTGTGCATTCACCGGGCGACCAGCCTCGTCGGAATGGCATGAGGCCTCACGTGATAACCCTACAATCTGATGGCCAACATATTCACTGAGATGGCATGGGGCCCCACGCGATACTGCAAGCCTTTGCTCCTCCTCCAGCTGAACCCTGTATGGGGTTCGATCGACAAGGGCCTTATGCAAGGGTTGGCCGTTCAGCTCAGTCTGCGCACTTTGCAGAGACCTTAAGTGTTTTGCTAGGGACACAATCATCATGTTTGCACCCCCACCACCCCATAGAGGTACAAAGAAGTTCCCATAGTTCTGGGCACCATGCCCATGAGCGATTATGCCAAACAGAGACACAGGCAGCTGCATGGATGAAGAGATTGCCTTAGGGGCAGGATTGAGTCGAGGTAAGCACGTCTTTTTCTGGTCCATTTTGTCGTGGATGATGCAGAGGTAAGAGTCAGGTCTCTCCATGGAGAGAATCCTGTTATGATAATATGCAGTCCTGCAGCTTCTCTGCTCGATGTTGTGGTCGAGCTGCCTTCTAACCAACGTCTCTCGCTCTTGAGCGCTGCAAGAATTCTTCGACAAAGCCATTTTGATAGCAGTGCACTCGTCACACTTTGAAAAGCTGGAGTACTTTCCTATACTCACATCCCTGAACCTGTTGCTCCACAATCTACTAAATCTAGATTGGCTCAGCTTCCTGTAGCCATTACTCTGGAGTTCCCGATTCACATCTTCCAATATGGCCCCCTTGGTATACATGGAAGGGAGAACTCGTTGGGTGTCTCGTGTTCCATCTTCCAAGAGGCGGGTTTTATGTGGTTGCTGCTCGCTACATGTCTCGATAAACCTCTTGAAGATTGCCTCTCCATATACAACATGACCCCTGGTTTTGTGCGTACCATCGTTCCCATGGACTGCCTGTTGAACCCTTTGTTCCTCGAACTTAGTTTTGATTCTGTAGAATGTGCTTCGAGGGACTCCATAAATGATTCTCCATGCCTTCATGCAGACCAAACCCCTCTGAAAGACCATGCCCCCCACCTGATGTTCTGAAGCATCAGTAGATGACCATAATGCCTCATACACAAAATTGCGAGCTGCCTTCCAGGACAATGTCTTGTATCTTGCTCTCTCCTCTTCAATAGCATCCTAATCAGCATGTTGACAGCACCTCCTCTTGCAACAAGCAACTGTTGAGACCATTCGAACCTCCATCGCCATTTTCTGCCTTTTCGGTTCATTGCTCAGATCCCTTTGGCTGCACTTTAGGAAGGTGTACTTTCTTTTCCCAAGAAGAGATGTTCTGTCATCAGTTGTAGTGGTGTTTGATTGTGAATCCTTCACATTCTCAAACACTAAATGCCTCAATTTCCACCGCACAATGCTTCCAATAGTCAGACTGTTTTCTTCTGTGTCAACAACCTCTAAAATCGCAACTCTAATATCATCCCAGCCCAATTCTTGATTAGCAACCGCATCTCTTGGATCGACAACTGTGGCTAAGCCCTTAGCTACCACCTCCCCCTCGGGGTTGTTTAGAAACACCTTTGCCTGAATCCATGTAGCACGGTTCTTAAGATCCACGGAGGGAACATGCATCGCACTTGCGCTGTCCCTAACATCTGCTTTTTTCTGCAGATTTTTCAAGGCAACAACAACATTTACCCCGACGACCATCTCTCCTCGTTCAATAGCGACCACATTCCCATCGAAGACAGTCTCTACTGATACAGCAGCATTGCCTTCCCCAAGCCTTTGACAGTGTATAACAAAGTTCCGATCCATAGACACAAGGGTCCCTTTTGCAACTCTCTTCCCACCATTCAAAATGTAAACCTTTTCCCCAACCCTGAAGGTCATTCTCAAAGTGCAGAAAAGAAGTTAAGACCATACAAAAAATGATTGGAGAATGGCCTAAATCATAACATACCAAATAGCATGAGGCCACATGCCATTATTCAAACATGCTATTGACACCCACGTGAAATTTCCCATTCACAAAATTGGCATGAGGCCTCATGCCATCTTGATATACACACAGCTGCAGGCAAGTAAAAACATACATGACAATACGCTAGCCATGAAATTGCAAGGGCCCAAGATGGCATGTGGCCTCATGCCATTTCTAAATGTGGTCCTAAGCCATTCCATGGTGAACATACCAGGAAGCACAAGTGCCGAATATCAAGAGGAAGCGGTAGCCACACCAAAGACAGCACCGCTCGCAACACCGCAACTACTCGTAGCGCCGCTCGCACAAACTGCCACTCGCATAAACTGCCGCTCACAATGGCGCTCGCAATGCCGCAACCGCTTGTAGACGCATAAACCACAACTCACAACGCCACTTACACAAGCAGCGCTCACTGCACTCAGCGGAACCAAGAACACGGCGCACAAAAATAATAGACCTAGGAATGAGTTCGAGAATTCAAAAATAACACACGCTTGAACATCACATCAAATCCTCTGACAAACCAGATCTTATGATTCCTCTGACAAATTTCAAACTGAGTAGCTTCTAGACTTTGCTGTCGGAGGTTGAACTTTGTCACATCATGTCCTTGCCTCGATCCAGCTGTGCCATGTCAGTGATTCGAACTTTGCCATGCCGTGTCAGCGATCCGCGCCAAGATTATTTGCCGTGTAAAGGAATAATTATGCTATGTGTGTACGTCCATTTATGACAATTTAAGGCCACACGCCATTCAAAGAATAATGCTAGTCGAGCATTTTTTGGTGCATTTTTGGGTTCAAAATTGCATGAGCCCACACGCTATAAAGTTTACCTGTACCAAAAATAGAAACAGCTTTATTTACTTGGGAATTTAAGTGGTTGAGGCATTTTTAAACTTACAAACACATGCCCTACTTACATTCCTTTGGTTGCTTAAAATTCAAAAATATTATAAACCTTTCTTTTTGCATTTTCAATGTTTTCAATTATGGTTTTTGATTTTCGCAGGACCAGCCTAGTAATCTATTTGCATCCCGTCATGTTTATAGCTAGCTTTCGTTTGTCCCCTTCGCTAGCCTGAGATACATCTGCTCGGCATCTGCCTCTTACAGCATTTGCCCAGAAAGGGCATCTTTCTTCACGCAGCATTTGCCACATGTTTAGGGTTTAGGGTTTAGGGTTTAGCAATTCAGTAGCTTGATAGATGCAAAATCCTTTGATATGTCACAATGCCCCTAGGACCATAAACACATTTCAATAGAGAGGGTCTTTTCATTTCATAACTCCTTATGTAGATCTTGGTGAAACTAGAGTTAGTGAAGTTGGTTTCTTGTGATCCCGCATCTGATTGTGATGTCCCTTTGCAGTGTCGATGGAAAGGTCAATGCACACTAAATTGTAGAATCTTGGAGCAAAATAACGGTTGGATCTATGGCAAATGCCCCTGAAACATTGTAAGGCTCGTGTGGTCTCATGTGGTGTCCGATCGAGATGCTTCTTTGTAGGGTCATCAAGAAGGACATTGTATACCATTCTGTAAAATCTAGTTGCGATCTAACGGTTGGACCTCCAGAAAACTCAAAACAATCTCGCGCGTGTTAGAATATTCTAGGAATATACTCCTATGTGCCCCTGAAAATGGCATGCGGCCCCACGCCATTCAAGAGATAACGCCAGATGACGCCGAGCATTTTTTGGTGCATTTTTTGGGATCAAAATTGCATGAGCCCACACGCTTGAACGTCACATCAAATCCTTTGACAATTTATTTAGCTGAACATCTGGCATTTTTGGAAATACAAGATGCTTTGGAATATCCAATCATGCATGGTATAAATATAGCGAGGGTATTAAATGATATCCCAATCATGATCTTTCTTTTGGATTTCGCGTGCATGCAGTCCGAGGAATGATGACGTTGCGGATTTCTTTTGGATTTCACGTGCATGCATGCGCGCGGCGATCCAGAAATTAATGGTGGCGCCCAAGTCCGAGGAATGATTACCAACCGTCGTGACATTTCGCGCGTGTGAGGTTAGGTTTTGCATTTTGCTTCGTACTCGCGCTCGCACACTCGCGCTCACATCGCGCTCCCACTCGCGATCACGCTCACATTCGCGCTCATCTACCTTCTCTACAGGTTTCTCGTGTGCATCGGCGTCCACTCGCGCTTGCATCACACTCGCGCTCGCATCGCGCTCGTGTGCATCGGCATCCACTTCAAGACACACCCAGTTTGTAACTTCGCTGCTGTAAGCCACAAATTTTTCCTTTTCAATTTGCCAGCTTACCTCGTCTATCCGACCAACTCTGCCTTGGCTTGTGCTAAGTTCCCTCGCCAAGGTTCCCGCCTATGGTACCAGCTCCTACTTGGTCCTACTTGGTTTCAGCTACTTACTGCACGAGCAACGGAGTGTTAGCCATCCATCTACGGATTCCCAAATCTCTCCCAATCCCCCTCCCCGGGTTAGACTAGACTTAAGGTTCAGCTACACTCCCCGCAGGCACAAACAGCCAAGCACACCAAGCCTCCTGTTCCTAACACCACTTGGTACCACAAGACTTGATCATGGGACCCTCTAAATCCCAAGTCTTGGGTGCAGCACTTGCTTCGGGACGTCGGGGTGAAACACCGTGGCCTAACGGCCCGGTATGGGTACCTCTACCCCCCCACTTCCATCCCGAAGGGAAGGCCCAAGCCCCTAGGAAGGGCGAGGACCAATGAGCCACAACGTACTCAAGTGGGGCACCACTCCACCTGAGCCGGGAGCACCGCAGTCGGTTTCCCTTTCGGGAGTGGGAGCTGCTCTTGAGCACTTCCCTGGGTGGCCCCTCTGGCACCACTCAGGCCCATGCTCACTCCCACCCAAGGCCCCTCGGCCCCAATCTCAACCTCAAGTCAGTTTGGAAGCACCACTGGAGAGTTCCTTCAAGACTGGTTCCTGGACCTCACTATCCCTACTATACTTTTGGAACCACCTGCAGCCCCCCCCCCTGGGAGACGCACGCTTTGGGCTTTCACCCCTTGACCCGTATTAGTATTTGGACTTAGTCTCTGGCTTGATCTCGGACCCGATTTCGGATCCGACTTCGGATTCGGTCTCGGACTCGATCTCGGACTCGATCTCGGACCCGATCTCGGACCCGACCTCGGACTCGACCTCGGACTCGGTCTCGAACTCGATTTCGGATCTCGGACTCCGTCTCGAACTCGGTCTTGAACTCGGACTCGAACTCGGTCCCCAAGTCGGTCTCGGACTCGATTCCGGACTCTATCTCGAACTCGGTCCTAGAGTCGGTCTTGGACTCGATCCTCGACTTGGTCCCATCCGATGAACTCTTTGTCATTTTGGTCAAGCTTTTGGGGATCCTTTAGCCTACGACATCTCGGGGAGTCGGTTCCTTACAGCTGCCAACTCCGCCGCCCACTCCGCCACCCACACGCAGCCCACTTGGCGTCCCGGGAGATTTCAGCGCCACTCTCCAACTATAAGTGGCAGAGTAGCCTTGCTGCTATGATCCGCTACACACACAGTGTACATTCGCCAGCGAGTCCGGTTGTCACGCCTCCATTCGGCTTCAAATGGTAAGTCTTTTAGGCCAAGTAGAAAATGGCATGAGGCCACATGCCATTCAGTAGCAACATTGGCATGCACCGATTGGGCTCTCGAGTGCAGTCCGGTTACAGATGGCGTGTAGCCTCACGCCATCTTAGGATGCAGCCTCAAGACATCTGATGCAGTGGTGAATGGCGTGTGGCCTCACGTTATTTCCAGCTGCTAGCTTTTCATCTGTCAGCTCTAATTGTTGTGCATTTCTTAACAGGCGAGGAATTGCATTCTTCTTCCAGCCACTGTCAATGTGGATGCAGAGAAGGGGGAGGAGCTCACCAGTTGGACTTTCGGGATGGAAGGCGAGGATCTGAGGCTGTACAACACAGATGGTGGGAGAAAAGAATGCATGGGGATCCTCATCCAAGTGACAGACACTCCATGCAGTTCCATGCAAGAATATGGACTGGCACTTGTGGTAGAGACAGCGTCTACCTTCAAGATCCACCTTGCACATCCTAGCGGCTTCCCGAAGGGGGGCAGTGGCTATGAGGAATTCCTAGAGGGAGCTAGGGAGAGGTTGTCCAGGAGGCCCACAATTTCAAAGACGCTGCGGGTCTATGAAGATCACATGGAATCCACGGACCTCACCTACGGCGATGTTCAAAAACTATATTCCAACATTGAGCCGTTGAGAGTGCCTCCAGTTCGCGAAGCGAAGGGGAAGGGGGTCGATCTGGAAACTACCCCGAAGCAGAAAAGGGTGGTCAAGCTCAAGCCGACGTCCGACTCTCCTCCAAAAAAGAAGCTACTCGGTGATGCCATTGCCTCGGGTTCAAACACTACACCCACCAAAAAGAAGAGCCGCAAAGAGCAAAAAGAGCAAGAAGAGGGCAAGCTAGTGTCCAATGAAACGGAATATTACTCTTCATCAACTCAGTCAACGAAAGAGCAATTCTTGCAAAATTGCGGATAAACTTGCGATAGTATCCCGCTAAACCGAGAAGGAACGAACATCTGATATAGTGGTCAGGACTTCCCAAGATTTCACCACTTCCACCTTCTTTGGATCGACTTCAATCACGCCACCACCAACTATATATCCAAGAAAGTTTATGCACAATTGACCAAAAGCGCATCTACTTTCTTTAGCATACAATTTGTGTTCACGCAACTTCTGAAACACCAGATCCAAGTGTTTCAAATGATCCTTCAACGTTTCACTAAAGACTAGAACATCGTCGATATATAGGACAACAAATGCATCCAAATAATCTCCAAATATTCTATCCATCATAGTGCTGAATGTTGCCAAAGCATTGCATAACCCGAATAGCATGACAAGGAACTCATAAGATCCGTACCGAGTGTTAAAGGATGTCTTCTCCACATCTTGATCTGCCACCCGTATCTGATGATACCTAGACCGCAAATCAAATCGTGTAAAGAGTTGGTCAAACAAGTCATCAATGTGAGGCAAAGAATAATTGTTCTTGACCATGATCTTGTTGAGTGCCCGATAGTCAATACACATCCCCATGGTTCCATCCTTTTTCATAACGAAAAGGACCGGCGCTCCATAAGGTGACTTGCTTGGTTAGATATAACCTTTGTCAAGAAGCTCTATGAGTTGCTTCTTGAGTTCAGCCATCTCCTTGATGTTTAATCGATACAGAGCTTTTGTAGGTGGTTTAGAACCCAGAATAACCTCAATCTGATGATCAACCTCACGACTAGGAGGTAGCCTTGGCGGCAAATCCTTCGGGAAGATATCTTGATTCCTCGCCAACAACTCCAGTATCTTCTTTGGTACAGGATCAACCCCGTCGCCAATTCGAACTGAGTCCAACACCCTCAGCTTCCATCACTTGAACCCAAAAGGTTCGACATCCCTTTTTAGCTGCTTTTTGAGTGGCCCTTGCAGTTAGGAATTTTGCATCCCAATCCTTTAAGGAACGCTTTTGCAACTGGAAGGACACATCAGGACATCCTTCGGACTTCAACGTGATATGACTTTATCCAGCACCATAAATCCCTTTTATATATTTGTTGAAGAAGTCCATACCAAACACCATATGAAAATCTGGTATTTTCAACACTACCAAGTGCATTCTTTCCTTCCACTTGGATATCTTTATTGGAACATCACTCACAAACTTTCTGGCTACTTGCCCACCTTCCATAAACCGGAAGTGCATAGGCGATATTTGCTCAGCATTCAATCCTAACAACTTAACTAAGTCTTTGGATATCACGCTGTGCATAGCTCCCGTGTCAATCATCACTTGGATTCGGTGTCCACAGACAAAGCCTACCAGATACATCAACGGATCAGCATTTGTATTGACTGCAAGAAAAGCTTGAGGAAAGCAACGAAAGTTACTCACCTCCTCTTTCTCATAGTTTGCATTGACCAACTCGTCAACCCCTTCAACTTCCCCTCCACCATCTTCCCTCATGACATTAACATGAGACCTTGTCTTATGCTTGTTGGGACATTTTGAGACCTATGTCCTGACTCTCCATAATGGAAGCAATGACCCACACTACCTGTTCCGCTAGGAGCAAGTTTTGCAAGTTGTTGCTACTTGTACCCACCAAGAGGAGGAACAGAGGGCCTAGGACCAGAAGAAGCTGCTGGTGGTCTCCAACCACCACCACCTTTGTTAACCATTGCTTGTGAGCCTCCAGAGCGGAACCTGCCTTCCACCCTCTATTTCCAATCACCTTGTTTATTCCCAGAATTCCTATGCTTATCCGAGTTACTAGCATACGGTTGCTGATATTGTTCCATGAGTGAGTGACTAAAAGCAACTTGCTGCGCTGCCTCCTTACACTCCACGTACGTCTTTGGCTTAAACTTCAAAATCTCATTGTGAGAAAATGAACTTAAACCCTCTAGAAAATAACTTCGGGCATCTTTGTCACTCATATTTGCAATCATAATGCACTTCTGAGCAAATGCATTAACGTAATGCATAAGATCCTCTCACTGCTTTAACCACCACAGCTCCACACGAAGTCTTAGACCAAGATCATCCGGCAAGTATTTCTTACAGATACAAGACTGCATCTTGGTCCAACTTCTAGTCTGCCCTTTTTCAGCACACACTTGGCACCACCAAGTTTTGGCATGATCAGTGAGAAAGGATTGCGCGCACGCAACTTTCATACGATCATCTACATCTGCCGCTATGAAATAATTTTCCATATTGTAGATCCAATCTTCCAAAACCTGATAGTCCCGCATGCCTCTGAAATTGGGTGGTTTCGGAGGCTTGAACTTTGAAACTCGTGCAACCGGGGGCAGCTACAGAACTTCATCGTCCTCAAAACTTGAAGAGGAGTCCAGTTGCTTAGGCTTAGCTGGTTGGCTGCCACAACTTCTTTTTTCCTCTTCTTGTTCTCTTTCTTCAATTTGCGAATCTCCCTTCGCAAATTCTCGATCTCGACTTCCTGAGCCATATGCTGCAATGCCGCAGCATCTGGCTCTTCCTCTTCTGACTCAGCCTCAGCCTCTTCCACAACATCTATAGAAGGAGTTTCCTCCTCTCGATTCACCTGTCTAGAGGTTTCACCATCATCAACACAGTTCCTTTTCACCATCCCGCTAGCTGCATGCATGTCTCTATCAATAACTGAACATGCTTACAATGTTCTTACCGAATGGTGCAATCCCACTAATCCTACACAAGTCGCTTCGGATCTACTAGAAAAGTCTTTGCATATGCAACTTGAATCAGAAAATCCGACAAAAGTTGGATAGGAATCGCTGAGAAAATTCCTCTGATACCAAATGTAGAACACATGAATTTGGAGCCAAACTCCAAGCCTGTTGCGCTATGAAACAAGGGTCCGATACAATCCCATGAGCACCAGCTCCCCATATCCAACACCTGTACGCAAAATGGTGTCAGACGAAGTCTGACACAATTTTGGCATACCGGTGGCCTAACGTGAGGAGGAGGGTACCCCACTGACTAGAGCAGTGTGGAGCTTGGGCTTAGACCCAAGCCGGAGGCAGAACAAGGAGCGATACAGCCCAGCGGGAGCCAAACTAATGTCTCAAGTGGTCAGACATGCATTCCAACCACTATCCCTACTATATATTTGGAACCCCCCCCCCGCCCTTGAGGGACACACGCTTTGGGCTTTCACCCCAAGCCTCCCTTAGTATTAGGAGTTAGTCTCTGGGACAAGCTCGGAACTTACTAAATATGGAATAGCATTAGATTGCGAATTTGGACACGGGACGAACACCATTGTGTTCAGGCTAACCTCTACATTCCATAGATATGCCAAATAAGCAAATCTAGACACTTTCCATAATTAGCATTTGGGACCGAAATAAGACTAACCCTAAGAGCATGATAGCAAAGGTGTTTGGCAGACACAATAAGCTATCATTCAGCGATATTGAAGAATTAGTCTCAATATGCGGGGGCTCTTGATACTAGCAAGTGCAAGCTAATGATAGGAGTTTCTCAAACCAAGCCAAGTATGCTCAGCAAGAAACACATAGGGTTCCTACCTTATGTTTATTTGATTTAAGTACACAGTTATTGATCAGTTTCTCAACTAGCTCAAGTGGGAACAATAAAGGGAACTAACTGTACTGACCCTTTGCCGTCATGGCAGTAAGGAAAGAGTGTCCGTAAGGACTGGCCAACAAGTATCTTTCGATATCCGAAGTCACATTCACAACATTGGTGGTCAAGTATATCACCATTTGTATTGGCATTGAAAGGCCCTAGGAGTGGGTCTGTAGCATGTCAATATAGTATGAGTTTCCACTTTAGTTCATATGTGAATATATAGGCAATATAGTGGATAGAAATGGTTTAATAAGGGAACGACTTTGGGATTTTAGGAATAGTATTGTAGTGCATGTGGTTTTTACCCTTTATCTTATGGTTATTTACTATAGGATAATCATAAAGTGGAACCTAAACCCTTCATATGCCATGTATCACATGCCACATGCCACATGCCACATGTCCAAGGACAATAGAGTGGAATCTGAGTTTCAAGGCTTTGGGCCATTGAATGAAGGAACAGAGCCAAACTCCCAAGCATAGAGCCAAGGAGTAATGGAACTGGAGGATGGAGCGACTCTAAAGTGTACAGCCCAAAAAGCAAAGGGACAAGAACATGGAGCAAGTTGAAATAGTCCTAAAGTATTTAACATTCCAATGCTAGGACCAGCATGCAAAATGGAGGTAAACAAAGCTTAGCGCTATTTCAGCATACCAATGCCTAACACAAAGATATAAGTACTCCACCAATTAGCATGGTATGGAATTTGGGCTTAAGTCTAAGTCGGACGTAGAACAAGGACAAGCACATAAGTGGGAGCTAAACTATGCCTCAAGTTAGTTGACTGTGCCTGACCTACCTATTATCCCTACAATACATTTGGAAAAACCCCCATAGCCCCCCTGAGGAACACACGCTTTGGGCTTTCACCCTTAGCCACCTTTAGTACCAGGAGTTAGTCTCTAGGACAAGTTTGAAACTTATTAATGATGAAATATCTTTGGATTCCGAATTTAGACACAGAATGAACACCATTGTGTTCAGGGCAATCTCCACATTCTGTAGATATACCAAATGAGCAAATCCATACACTTTCCATAAATAGTATTTGGGACCAAAATAAGACTAACATAAAGAGCATAATAGCATTTGGCAAATACGGTAAACTATCATTCAGCGATATTGATGAATTAGTCTTAATATGCAAGGGTCTTGTCACTAACCAATGCAAGACATAACAAGACGGGAACTCCCTACTAAACTAACTATACTTAGTTAATAGCATTTAAGAATTCCGTCCTTATGCTCATCCGGTCTAAATACACTCAAAATGCCCAATTAACTTCACTAGCACAAGAGGAACTAAAAAGGGATTAGTAATACTAACCTCCTTCCGTGGTGGCAGTAAGGAAAGAATATCTAAAAGGATTAGCCGACAAATAACTTTTAATACCCGAAGTCACATTCACGACACTTTCCCCCCCTTAGGGAAGATCGACGTCCTCGTCGATGTATACTCGAATCTAGACCACTGCCAAGGAAACAACTCTAGAAAAAGTTCATGGTGATGACACTATGTGACAAATACACCAATTCAAATGAGTTAGGATAACTTTTTTGTTTAACACAAATGTGTTACCAACTTAGACACCTTCCAACCATCACCAACAAAGAAATGATCAATGGAGTTACCAATGTTGTTCTAGGTGTTACCCAGCTTACGAAAGTGTGATATACCCTTGCCTGTAGGTGGCATAGAGAAAGAAACCAAAAGCCCCAACCCTCATGAGCAAAGAAACCAAACCTATTGGTAAGGTTTAAATACACTATTACAAATAGATAGTTAGAGTTGTTTACATGGTCATGCCCTTTTAAAATGAAAAAAAGGAACATCAACAAAGAGGCGGATGAGGTAACCAATTGATAATAACTACCCCATGACTAAAAATTTCACCATGCACACAAAATGTCGAAGTCATTTTGCCTATACTGGCCTAAACTCAAAGATCAATTCCAAGTATTCTAAGTAAATTATCATCCGATAAACCAAAATTATAGTATAGGAACACCAAGATCTTTAAAGGTTAAGGTCATAAGATTAACCATCTAACAAAAATCAATAGTAAGTAATCATCAAGAAAACTTATTGATAAAACTTAACTATCAAAGATTGTAGATAGCATGTTAAATAACTTATGTAAGATAACTCAAAAAACACAAGGTATCATTAATTGGCAAGCAAAGTGCTCATGAATGTATCACCCAAAGGAAATAACATCCAATCTATCAAAACTAACTATAACAATAATTAATAGAATAAAATGAGTGTTGCAAAGGGCAACAAACATAACGTTTATGTTAACTATTGCACTAGTCAATTGAAATAGATCCTAATTAACAAAATAAAAGAACTTAATTTCTTAAGCAAGCATTAGCAACATTCTACTAATGTCTCAAACCCAAGAGACAAATCCAAAGCAAACCACGAAGAACATGCAGTAATGTGAAAAACCATAAACTATAAAAGAGAATAACTAATTATCATGAAAGATCATCAATCATCCCATCAATAAAGAAATGCACAATCATTGTTAAAAAAAGAATCCACCATCTTGAAAAATAGCAAATCATTATATATCAATAATAATTTAGTAAAACTTTTGGCAAGGATAATCAACTATTCTAGATTATAATCAATGATCACTAATGATTGCTAGATGCAAATACTAACTTCAACATTGAAGTTAATGAGCCAAAATGCCTTCCCCAACAACTTCTAACAAATGAAATAATGAGCATAAAAAGAACTCAAAGAACCAAAAGCTCAAAAAAGCCTATAACTAAGTCTAGCTTAATAATAATCACAAGTTTCATATAAACTAGTTTCAATGTTAAAGAAGAAATTTTGGTACAACCTATAATATCTTTCTCAACACATCTATAAGCTAAATTTCATAATGTCAAAGTTAATGAAAAGCATGTTTGCATCAATTCAAAAGTTACGCATAACAAAGTTCTGCTCAACAAGTGATCATCAATCGATCCTCCATGAATTCATTTATAGCAAGACGTAACTCACTTTATAACAAGCATAAAAGAAATCATTAGTGATCAATATATTCTAACTCAAATCCAACAAAGATTCAAACATCTTCAATATTGATCACTAACTCTTCCTCTTGTAAAGTTAGTATAATCCATGATTAAATCACTTTTTAAGGAAAAACCAAAGCTCAACCCCTACTAAACAATCTCATCTAGAACACAACTCAATTTACTACTCAGCTCATTTGAACATCAACATTGTTGCTAACTAGCAAATGTATAAATGTCAATAATATAAAGTTATACCCAAATCATCAACATTATCTTTATCAAGACTAATGAAACTTAATATCAATCCTAAAGAGAGACATTTCATTTCACTTGAATATCAATATCAACAATATCAATAACAAAATATTCCTTCAATATTATTAATACCAGAATAAAACTAAAAGAAAGCAAGAGTGAATCACCACTCAAAGCTCTCTAGCAACTAAGCTAACTAAGGTCAGAGATATTATATTTAATATCTGAGACTAATCCTTTAGCAAAACAACTCAATTACAGATAACACATCATCAAGGAGTGATTCACTACGTCCAAGACTCAATATAATCCAACATTACGGACTAAACACAACCAAATGATATCGATAAAGGTGGAGTTGATGTGCCAACATGGAAAAATCAAGCAAGCCATAACATAACACCATCTAGTAAAGCAAGTTATCACTACTAAATCATCATCATGAGAAAATCAAGTATCAATGGTCCTTGATGAAATTTAAACAACAATCACTAGTTACAAAGCAACCAATAATCACTTTTTAACTTGACTTCACAAGACCCTAACACTAAACTCATGCCATCGAGTCATATACTTATCAAGTATGAGATATAGGAACATGAACAAGCACAGACTAAATAACCACTCGAATCCAACTTAATCAAAATAAGCTCATTACTACATCTAGCCAATAACTCTGAGCATGCCTTAAAGAGGCTAGCTATACATGATTAACACTTAGTTGAAACGAAAGTGAAGACCATGAAATGGACTCATAGTGGTACATAACCTTTTTATAGACAAAACTAGAGTATAGGTACTAACACCTTAACCTCACACAACTAAGTTCGACATCATCTTCCTTAGCCAAGGCACAAGGCTAACAAGACCAAGTCAGGATCAATGAGAGCTCACTACTTTCATAGAGTTTAATGAAATGTAAGGTGCAACTTACCACCGAGCATAATGCTATAAAAGAAAAGCACAAGGCACCTTTCTAGAAAAATGTAATAGCCATTTTTTTACACTAACTCTAGACTTTATTCAACTCAATTGCCTTAGCCCCAACAATTAGCATCTCTTTCGAGTGTATCATACAAACTACATATAAAAGTTTAAGCTAACTGAAATTAACTTCAACCCTTTCACTAATTTGTAATGGCTTTTGACAATGGAATGATTTTTAGGCAAAATAATCAACAAATCAGCCATTGGAAAAGTCTAAAAAAATTTATGGAAAAATTTTCCATCCCAGAGAAAGAATGACTCTCAATCTAAGAATATAAATCTCATGACTTAACCAACTTCCTCCTACTAACAACTTCACAAAGGTTCACATTAACACAAATTCTTATGATCAAACATCATGCCTATATATCCAAATCCAACAGCGAAATCCGCAAAATGCAAAATGAATATCCTAGGCTTGATTCCAAAGACCATATTTTTAGATATCCACATTGCTCTAACACTCTTCTTCAATTACCTTCAAGATCCAATGTGAAGCCAAAACACTAATAAGAAAAATGATATAAAAAATCAAGGTTTAAAGAAAATTCTTCATCACTCGAAATAATAATGTTACTTCCACTAACACAAGTGTTAGTGATGTCAATGCTTCAAGTATACACCTTCTCCATTCAACAATCTACTCCAAATGCTAATGAATAACTATAAGCCACAAATTTTTCCTTTCTAATTTGCTATCTTACCTCATTTATCCGACCACCATGGCCTTAGCTTGAGTTAAATTCCTTTGCCAAGGTTTCTGCCTATTGTACCAGCTCGTATTTGATTCTACTTGGTTTTAACAACTCACTACATAAGCAATGGAGCATTAGCTATTCATTTACAGATTCTTAAATTCTCTTTTAATCCACCTTCCTGGGTTAGATTGAACTTAAAGTTGGCTACACTCCTTGCAGGCATAAGCAGCCAAGCACACCAAACCTTTAGGTTCCTAACATCCCTTGATACAACAAAATTTGATCATAAGACTCTCTAAATCCCAAACTTGGGTGCAACACTTGTTTTGGGACATTGGGGAGAAACACCATGGATTAACGGCTTGGTATGGGTACCCTTACTCCCCCACTTCCATCCCAAAGGGAAGGCCTAAACCCCAGGAAGGGTGAGGATCAATGAGCTGCAAGGTACTCAAGTAGGGCACTATTCTACATAAGCCAGAAGCACCACAATTAATTTCTCTTCTAGGAGTGGAAGCTACTTTTGAGCACTTCCTTGGGTGGGCATGGACCATACTTGAGCTCACGAGTTGAGCTCAATTTTCAATTGTAACTTAGTACAAAAATTATAAACTTTAAAATTTTAAGGTTATGGCAAACCTAATAATTTCATAACTCTTTATATATTATATAGATAAAATTGTTTTAAAGGACACTTCTTGTTCTAATAATTTAAATATTTACTATATGCAATGATAGGGATGTTTGTTAGAACATAAAATAAAATGTTTGCAAAAAGAGTATTCTTGTAACTTCTTTAAATTTGTACTCTGTACTTTCTAGCTAGTAAATGTCAGGTTTGTCAGAATTAAAAAATTATTAAATTTGAAATAAGATTCTATATAAAGCTATATAACTGTTTAAAAGGAAAAAAAATAACCATTGATGTAAGCTTATTACATATAAAAGAAGGACTTGGTTCTTTCTAGAATGCATTTTTGAGAGGTTTGTTATAGCATACTGTCTAGAATTTAGAAATCTTCATTCACACTCTCATTTGAAAAAAGGGAAATACACACAAATGTCTATAGGTTCTAGTGTTGGTAATTTTAATTCTCACAATCTTTCTTCCCAGGGTTCAAGGGCTAGGAGATGCAATAATTATCCCATTGCACAGCATAACCAAACCACACAAGAGAATGAAAGAGAGGATAGTGATCATGAGTTGAAGATGAATGTAATGACAGAGGGTGTAACAAATTGGGTGAAAAAGAATGCCCTTTTACTGATTGAGTGCAATTTTGCTACTTTCAATAAATGCCCAATATATTTTCTAGTGTTTGGTGGAAATAATGGCAATGATCAATATAATGGTATATATGCTCTCACGACATATTACAACATCACACACCCGAAAAACTACCATGAAATCTTTTTTGAGATGGTAAAGACAGAAATGGAGACATACGAGTACTATGGGAAGTATTGCAAAAAGAACACTCAGAAGCATATAAAATGAAAAGTGAAATGAGAAAGCACATTTTTATTAATTATATAAAGTATAATAAGTTTTATTGATAAAGAATAAATATCGATAGTGTTGGAGAAATCTAGTTAACTCTAAAAGTTTTTTGCAACTTAGCAATAGTAAGGCTTGCTTAGTGTATATGAATATCCACTTTAGGATCCTAATGCAAGATGTTAATGAAGATGTAGTACATATACTTGCAAGGAGCATATGCCTTCCCATGTTCCTCGTGCTTCGTAAAGTTTGGACATGTGCAAGAAGGAAAGTCGTGAATGGCAATTGTGTACTCTCCACCTTCTGTTTTGACTATGTACTCCTTTGCAAGCACAGTGATGTACTTCATGGAAAGAATCTCACACTCAAGTGTTTGAGCCAAGTTTATTTTACCTTGCTTCTTCTTGGAGACAGTACCAATAAATTTAACTGCCTTACTTTTCGTGGTGGCCTCCTATGCATCTCTGTAGGAATAGTCCTGGTTCTGTCACTCATATCTCCAACTCTCCTCTCAAGATTGAAACTAGATTTCTCAAGGTTTTCAATCTCATCCGAGGTGAGTGCAACCCCATTAGCAACCGGCCATTCTTTAGGTATTGTATCACGTTTAGTCACTATAGTGTCTTCAAGCCGCTTCATATGGTTGGTGTCGGTGTTGCAACAATATAGCCAGCACCATCTCGAAAATCCTGCTTGCTTTTGTTCCCCGTAGAAACATGGGGCTGGAACAAAAGCAGATTTGTCACCATGAATCCAGGCCCAACACTTGCCCCTTGGAAGCATCCCCACACACCTTACATTCGATTTTGCTGGCATGTGTCGAATTGCCCATTGCTTTGGCTCCACGCTATGGTAAGCAATTTTAACCTGTTGCAATGCACTCTCTTCATCAGCCACTTGAGGTGGCTCAATCCGAGAGCGGTGTCTTGGAGCAGAATGGTACTCAACATCAGGCCTGTGAGAGCTTTTCGCTCCAAGGTCCATACTAACATCTTCCCCAGCAAAGGAAAAATAACGCTTGCAGCGGATAGTTTTCATATCACCAATAGAAGTTCGGGAGTGTACTCCATAGATGTGCCACGAACCACTTCCTCAACTGTAGTTGCCATTGTTCGGGCGGGTGGAGTTAATTTTCTCTTCATCCTATCATGTAACATCACAACAGAAGGCCTTGTTCCCATGTATCTTCCTTCTTCAAATGCCAGTGCTTTTCAAGATTGCTCTATAGCACGTATTAAATCTGATAGACAGGCTTCATATAAACTCATCTTCCCTTTCCCTGCCTCAGAGGAACGCCAACTCCAGTGCTTACTTTCGGAGAGATTCACAATTGGGGTGTATGCGAAGTTTTCAAGTGGTTGATCCTAATGGAAAAGGCAATATTAAAAGGTAATAAAAGGAGAAGAAAAAATAGAAACCAACCTAAAAAGAGTAATGTCCCCACTGGAACATCCTAACTTCCCACCACCCTAACCATGATTCAAGTTGTGGTAGGCAACTGTAAGCGACTAATTTTTCCATTCTACTTTAGTCACTTAACCACACCTTCGACCACTTGGAGGAGTCTCACTCACAACCTCCTTAAGTCCAATTCAGGACTTGGACTTGCTAGCCCCAAGAATGGCATCCATGCCACTCAACACTTGCACCTGGTCCAAGTGCTCCACGTGTCCGGTCCCAAGACCGACACCCAAAGGTACCACTGACATCTCGGCCCGTTACGCTAAGGCCATGCCCATTCACCTTTGCTGCACTAGTGGTCCAATACCACTTGCATCACCATCCCGTCTCTCCAAGACTGGGCCATCGGTCCACGAGTGGTCATCCTAGATCCACTCCTTAGCATCCTTAGGATGCTCACAGACCTGGGGAATCGCCTTCCCCAAAGTCCCTTTGTCAATTCCTACCAAGTCCCTTTTTGCCCCTGGCCGTGTTTGCCAACACTGCCACTGGATCGAGGCCCACAGGCCCGACCACTAAGTCCCATGGTCCTCTGGGACTTCCTCACCACACGACTGTGTCCTTGATCACTACCCCAGAGGACTGCTCCTCTTCCTTTCCACAGTCTAGGCCTTTGGGACAACATTTCGGAACACCGTGGCCTTACGCGAGCCACCTGGGTACTCTCCCCGCCTTTCGCCTTTAGGTGCTCTAGCCATGGGCTTAGAGCGAGGTTCCGTTGAGCCACACCTGGTATCCAAGTAGGTAGTGCCACCCACACTTGGATTGGGAGCATCGGCCAGTCGATCTCCCGGGGGAACTAGAGCCGGCTCTGGAACACTTCACCAAGCTACCCCGCTTGTCGGTCTGTGTTCACTCTAGTCTTGGACTTCCCAGTGGGCATCTCATCACCCAACACTGGGTCCGGCCTTCCTGGGCCAAACTGGCCTTTCCTGGCCAAACTGGCTCCACTGCAGTCCTCCCCCTACTATACTTTTGGAGCTCACCAAACCCCCCAGGGTCTGGGAGACGAACGCTTTGGGCTTTCACCCTCTCAGGCTCCGGACTCGGACTCGGACTCGGACTCGGACTCGGACTCGGACTCGGACTCGGATTCGGACTCGGACTCGGGCTCGGGCTCGGTCTCGGCCTCGGCCTCGGTCTCGGTCTCGGTCCCGATCTCAGTCTCGGTCTCGGTCTCGGTCCCGGTCTCGGTCTTGACTTCGGACTCCATCTCGGACTCCATCTCGGACTCCATCTCGGGTCCATCTCGGACTCCATCTCGGACTCCATTTCGGGTCCATCTCGGGTCCACCTCAGACTCCATCTCGGACTCCATCTCGGACTCCATCTCGGGTCCATCTCGGACTCCACTTCGGACTCCAGCTCGGGTCCATCTCGGGGCCACCTCGGACTCCATCTCGGACTCCACTTTGGACTCCAACTCGGGTCCATCTCGGGTCCACCTCGGACTCCATCTCGGACTCCACTTCGGACTCCAACTCGGGTCCATCTCGGGTCCACCTCGGACTCCACTTCGGACTCCATCTCGGACACTCCCACGTGTCATGTGTTGGTCCTTTTGGGTCCCTTTTTGGAGCCTTGCCTTTTGCTCGCTTTGTGCTCGTTCCTCGAGCACTTCGTTGGGAGTTCCACTCCCGCTCTTGACTTTTCAAGTTGGAGCTTTTGGTCCAAACGTGTTACGCTCGTTTGGCTCTCGCTTTGGCCACTACCATGTGGCGCCCTTCCGGCTCCACTTTGGGGCCTAGGGATTTTGTGTCTCACAACTCCACCACCCATAGACGAAGTTCGATGTCCTCATCGAACGGTAAACCCTTTCATAAAGTAACACCCACACGTGTTACCATTTCCATCCTTGGCACCTAGCCAATCTTTGTCTATGGTTTGACATCAAAGGCTCACCATGCCTTGTCCATCCTTTAAGGAGCGTAGTCTCTCCAACTTAAAGACTGATTGGACCACATGTAATGGTTCTCCCCTTTTATTGGTTTAGTTCTCGCTAAACCTCTTAGAGACCCTTCTCTAAGTCAATCCCACTACTCCTTCTCGAATAGTCTCAATTTCCATCTATTGAATGTTTGCACCTTGGAACTTTTACTCTTTTGACTTTTTGGAAGTCAATTTTCTAGGTGTCTCCAACACCTTGCATTGCACAGATTGTGCAACTCCACTTCCCTATCCTAGGAAGTTCATTACTTGAGGGCACCATCATCCTCTCTTCTATTTCGTGCCACCTTGGGCACTAAGTTCCATTTATCATACTTTGTGCTAGGGCTGTCCATGGCCCTATCATTTGGCTACCTTACCGCTCCCTCACTTGGAGCCTTTACTTCGCCAAATTGGAGCACTTAGGAATCCGTCCTTGAAAGTCCGCTTCCTTTCCCACAAGCTGTTAGCATCGAACACATTAGTGTTCCTTGGCTAACTTTGCCATTTGGATCCCTTCCATTAAATTCCATGGCCCAAACTTTGGCCACTAGTCCTTTGCTCCTATCCTTGATTGTTGCACCCAGCAACATCGGATCACTACCTCCATTTTTGAGGTATCCATTCGGTTCCATAGCAAAGACTCTTCTTTGCCAAGTCCGGAGGATGTTCACCCCTAGTATGTCTCTTTAGCATATTCTGCTATGGGCTCTATCCATGGCCCAACTTCGTGACCCTCCCATGGGTCTTTTATAGAGACTACTTTCCTCGGACTCACTATGCCATCGGACGGACATAGTTTATTTCCCTTAGGTGCTCTTCCCACTTGGTCATCACGACCAAGCCACACCATCTTAAACAGTTCAATTTCAACATTTTGAACCAGGAACTTCATTCCTTAGCCAACCAAGGACCTTGTCCTTATCTGGCCATAAGATCACCTAGTGATCTCACCTTGGCACCTTAACAGAGTTGCCAAGAGGTACTTGGTCTTCTAGACCTCCAAGTTGTTGACTATAACCCCGGGGGCATCCCCCACACTTGGTGGTGCACCCAAGCTAGCCCTTACGGCCAAGGGTTCATAGCAACTGAGATTAGGTGTCCCCATCTCACTCACCACGACCTTGGTGCCACTTGCACCAAAGCGTTCAAGTTAGATATGCCGAGCTTTCACACTAAGCAATCTAACCGTGCATCACGACTCCGAGGCATCCCTCGCTTGGCGGTGTGCCCAAACCAGTCTCCCCACTGAGAGTCCATGACCACCGAAATATGAGTGTCCTCATATTCCAAACCATCACCACGCCCTAGTGATTTGGGACTCGAACCCAAGCACTAGAGGGTTGGGACTCGAACCCAACCTCCGTATATGCATCTACGGATGGCATCACACTAGATGCCTGGCGTGACTCCCCACGCCGGTGCACCAACCTATTTTTAAAGCGCGCTACAGATCACAGCTTAGGAACCTAGTTCCTCCACACTGCCAAGTCCTCTCACTTGACATGTCTGTGATCATGCATGGACTCCTCCATGCTCGGCCCCCTGGCCCACCCTTTTTGAAGATATCACCTTCAACTAGGGTCTTTGTTCCCCCGACGTGCCAATCTCACTTGGCAAGTCCTCCGACCTTTGTAACATGGTTCCTGCATAAGCGTGAAAGTCCTTGACCATCGACTTTCGTTCAAAGCCCTCTCTTTGAACACTCGGGAACTACTTCCCTAACCTTGATAACCTTGCCTCATGGCAAGCTTCAAGACCACGCTTCTGCTGCGCCACTCTGATTTCGCGCATTCCATGAACCATTTACACTTGGCCTTTTTAGGTACTACGCTACCTAGAATCGTCTTTGGGAACCTTGAAGGAACTCTGTCCCTCAGCTTGCTAAGGCCTCCCCTTTCGCAAGCTTTATAGTTGCCATATAGTCTAACATGGACAATTCCATATTTTAGACTCTCCATGGCATCACGGTTGCTAGCAACAACATCCTCGAGCACCCTCTTGATTCTCCACTCCCAACTTTCATAACCACTGTTGGATATGCCCTTTGATTTCTATGGTTTAGTTCCATCCCAACACTACTTGCCTTTGGCTTCACACCTTTCCTTCGGTCATTCTCCTCCAGACCAGGAGGATAGCTTTGCACTTTCTATCATGCCTTAGCAAGTATTCTTAGGGATGAACCTACCCAATAGCCCAGGGAGTGGTTCCTCAATCCGGGTATGCTCAGCTTATAATCCCACACACTGGGGTTACATTGTTGCTTATGGGCCTTTACATGCCCATCACTAGCCTTGCCAAAATTCCGTTTTTAGCTTTGTCCAACTTGGGTAGACAGTCCTCTCCTGTCTCCGCAACCTTGGACATTTGGATAGCACCTTCTATCCATCATTCGCTAGGGACTTAGTCCCTTGGGCTTTATCCATTGCCCTCGCGACATCAAACACCACCTTCTGGTGTTCTAGAGTGTTCGGGTGTCCCAATGATGGCTTTCTTGACAATGAGTATTTCCTTTTATGACATTGACTTACTATATCGCAACATAAGCAACTTATCCCCCGTAAGGGTATATCCGACTTCCCTATACTAGAAGTCTTGGGTAGCTACCTTCTACCCATTTAACCAGTTATTTTGCACCTCTTGCTTAGTTGCCTTATAGTTGTCAAGTCCTACAACTCATTGCTTGGTGCTTTCACACCTCCATCACTATCTGGGTCACCACACTCCAACTGCATGCTCTGCAGCTTAGGCTATGCCATTCCCATTTCCATTGGGATTCCTTTGGCAAGGGGTTCTCATGAACCCACCAACATAGCCTCAAGGTATCACACCTTGGCACATTTGGTGTCTCCACACCATCGGCTCCACGAGCCTACCTCTATGACATTTCCATTCGTGTCTAAGTCTTTGCCAAGACCAACACCGCTCTTTTTCATGCCAACCATCTGTTAGCACTGCCCCATAGAGGTCACACACAACTTCATGTCAAAGTTGTTTTCTTCTGGGAACACCTTTCCTATAACTTTAGCATGGCACATTTTGCCATCGATGAGATACTCTCTGTTCTCATCCTTGGATCCTATGATCCCCCCCCATCCTTTGTGGGGTACAACGCACCTCAGTCCAAATGCTTCATTCAGTCCTTTTTAGGACCATCCCTTGACTCTACTTGAGTCGTCTAGCAGTTTTGGACTTGGTTAATCCACCGACCCGTAAGGTCCTACTTGTGAGGCACTAGCTCACTGGAATACACATCTTGCATTCCGGTCCTACTCAAAAGGACTATTTTCACAAGTGTTACTCCGACACTTGATTTTGTTCTCTGGGGGCAACCTTTGCCCCTTAGGACTACTTGTCCATGTGATGAGAATACCAACTCATCCACTTAATACACCCCCAACTCCTTGGGTTGTTCCAGCATTTATTAGAGGTAGCCCCGGCTACCATTTCAAGGACTTGAGTCCTCTTCCGTATTTGACTTTCCACGGTCATTACCTTTGGTCTCACATTCATGAGCACCAACCTCAACTATATGAGGATAATCTTGTGACTCCTTTATTGTTTTGGAGTCTCTATCTTTCCCGTGATCCCAACTTTAGTTGTTTACCACAACAACCTAAGCCAATTTGCTGAGACAAATGCTCATCCGGATCACATCCTCAACTCAATGAGGAAAATCTTGCATTGTTCCCAAGATCCCAAAGTCGTTCCATTATTGGCCCTTTTCTATCCACCACCTCGTCTACAAGTTCACACATGAACTGTAATGGAGAGCCATGTCTTCCAGACTTGCTACTCCTCAAGGATAGGCCCACTCCTCGGACCTTCTGATGCCAACACTAGTGGTGATATACTTGAGCACCAATAAAAGTCGGACTAAGGAACAGCTCCGATACCAAATTGTAAGCGATTAATTTTTCCATTCTACTTTAGTCACTTAACCACACCTTCGACCACTTGGAGGAGTCTCACTCACAACCTCCTTAAGTCCAATTCAGGACTTGGACTTGCTAGCCCCAAGAATGGCATCCATGCCACTCAACACTTGCACCTGGTCCAAGTGCTCCACGTGTCCGGTCCCAAGACCGACACCCAAAGGTACCACTGACATCTCGGCCCATTACGCTAAGGCCATGCCCATTCACCTTTGCTGCACTAGTGGTCCAATACCACTTGCATCACCATCCCGTCTCTCCAAGACTGGGCCATCGGTCCACGAGTGGTCATCCTAGATCCACTCCTTAGCATCTTTAGGATGCCCACAGACCTGGGGAATCGCCTTCCCCAAAGTCCCTTTGTCAATTCCTACCAAGTCCCTTTTTGCCCCTGGCCGTGTTTGCCAACACTGCCACTGGATCGAGGTCCACAGGCCCGACCACTAAGTCCCATGGTCCTCTGGGACTTCCTCACCACACGACTGTGTCCTTGGTCACTACCCCAGAGGACTGCTCCTCTTCCTTTCCACAGTCTAGGCCTTTGGGACAACATTTCGGAACACCGTGGCCTTACGCGAGCCACTTGGGTACTCTCCCCGCCTTTCGCCTTTAGGTGCTCTAGCCATGGGCTTAGAGCGAGGTTCCATTGAGCCACACCTGGTATCCAAGTAGGTAGTGCCACCCACACTTGGACTGGGAGCATCGGCCAGTCGATCTCCCGGGGGAACTAGAGCCGGCTCTTGAACACTTCACCAAGCTACCCCGCTTGTCGGTCCGTGTTCACTCTAGTCTTGGACTTCCCAGTGGGCATCTCATCACCCAACACTGGGTCCGGCCTTCCTGGGCCAAACTAGCCTTTCCTGGCCAAACTGGCTCCACTGCAGTCCTCCCCCTAGTATACTTTTGGAGCTCACCAAACCCCCCAGGGTCTGGGAGACGAACGCTTTGGGCTTTCACCCTCTCAGGCTCCGGACTCGGACTCGGACTCGGACTCGGACTCGGACTCGGACTCGGGCTCGGGCTCGGTCTCGGCCTCGGCCTCGGTCTCGGTCTCGGTCCCGATCTCGGTCTCGGTCTCAGTCTCGGTCCCGGTCTCGGTCTCGACTTCGGACTCCATCTCGGACTCCATCTCGGACTCCATCTTGGGTCCATCTCGGACTCCATCTCGGGTCCATCTCGGACTCCATCTCGGACTCCATTTCGGGTCCATCTCGGGTCCACCTCGGACTCCATCTCGGACTCCATCTCGGACTCCATCTCGGGTCCATCTCAGACTCCACTTCGGACTCCAGCTCGGGTCCATCTCGGGTCCACCTCGGACTCCATCTCGGACTCCACTTCGGACTCCAACTCGGGTCCATCTCGGGTCCACCTCGGACTCCATCTCGGACTCCACTTTGGACTCCAACTCGGGTCCATCTCGGGTCCACCTCGGACTCCACTTCGGACTCCATCTCGGACACTCCCACGTGTCATGTGTTGGTCCTTTTGGGTCCCTTTTTGGAGCCTTGCCTTTTGCTCGCTTCGTGCTCGTTCCTCGAGCACTTCGTTGGGAGTTCCACTCCCGCTCTTGACTTTTCAAGTTGGAGCTTTTGGTCCAAACGTGTTACGCTCGTTTGGCTCTCGCTTCGGCCACTACCATGTGGCTTCCTTCCGGCTCCACTTTGGGGCCTAGGGATTTTGTGTCTCACAGCAACTTACCTCTGTATGGCCATCTTCACGCCACCACATTCAAATCTTGTTTACTTTTGCCTTATGCTCTTCTTCAGAAGGTGCAATCTGCCATTGTTTGCACAACTCCTTAAATATTGATTGAAACTTTAGCTTGATAAGGTGGTAGTGCTGGTTTAGGCTTTGAGCCCAATGGAACTCACAAGTCCTTTCACGACCTTCCAATGGCTAACCATTCCCAAAAAGTGCTTGGACACCATTCTAGTTTGCACCAGCCCCATCTGCCATGAAACCGCGAAAGTTTGCAGGCTTACCAGTCTGCTTTAGGACAAGATCCATTCGGGAGACAAGATCTACGCCAGAGGCAGGGCCCATGGTAGACATTTTGAAGACGAAGGAGTGCTCTTGCTCATTCACAACTTGGTCTGGAAACAAACTTCCGTGGATGAACTCGTATGGACCGATCCATTTCAATTCAAGGATAGAGTCAATTTTTGATTGCAACTTCCCCTTTCGAGATTCACACATCCAAAATTTTATCCTAAACAATATAATGTAAGAAAAAATTATTATTATAACGTATGAAATATAACGAATGTACCTCCTTAGAGTAGTAGTAGGTTGTACTCCTCTTAGTAAGTCCCGCAAGATAGCCTCGTTTAGTTGAGTCTTTTGGCAACCTGGATTGAGTAAGGTGCTTGCGATAAAATCCTTGAGGACGGTCTTTGAATATGCTTCGGAGTTGCAAATGAGTTTCTCATAGTCTCTTCCTGCACAGCATCTTTAAAACGGTTGAGAAAACTCCTTTGTATCCCTTCCTGCATTGGATGCATATGTGTGCCAACATGCACTGCAGCTCTTCCAGCCACTCCATCCCGTGGAAGAAAGTAGTACATCTTAGCCTCGCAGATAGCACGATATAGAGGAGCATTTTTGCAGAATCGACACTTGAATCCAACAGCAATGGTGTCACAGGCTGGAAGATTGACTGTAGACCCTTCAAAAAATATAAAGTTTCTATAGCGGTCTCGATTGCATGCTTCATCCACACAATCTAAATGCCCACCACAATGAACTATAAACACTATGCCTTCAAAATGTTGAAAGTGTGTAGTCTTGATCTTGCACCAATTGTGGACATCTTGTTTGGTTTCTATCCCCTTCTATTTAGAATTTGTGCTACTGACAAAAGGTGGTAGCTCGAAGAAAATGTTGCTGTTGTAGGAGGATGGAAGCTCACTAACAAGCTTATACAAAAACAAGTGCACGTCGATTGAGAAGCATGAAAACTAGAAAATATTGCTAACGGCTTTGAATATTGCTAAAGTTAGAGCTGAAGCTGGAGCTAGAGCTGGTGAATTCGGCACCAACACTAGCATGACTTCTTCACTTGAACTAGAAAAGGACGAGAGGATAATGATTGACTCTTGCTTCACATTCACTTTGGCTAGAGTGCATTTTGGCATTTTAACTGGAGATCCAAACACTCGAATTTCCTTCGACTTGGAATTTTGTAAATCCCATTGTTGTCCACCCTCGCCCACACCAGAAAAAAGAAACTCCAAGTATGCAACTATACTAGTGTCGTTGCGAATCATAGCCTCTAAAGAAATAGAGCCAAGATGAAAATCAAAACGCCAACATAAAAAACTTTTAGAAACAATACTTTGAGAGAATGAAAGAGGTGGGTGATCTCGAAAATGAAGAAGAAACCTCTCCATCCTTCTCAATAGGTTTTGGAGTTCTCTCTCTTTATGCTACTTGTGAAAATCCATAGTGAAACATAATTGAAATTTAAATAGAGTAATAAGAAGACAACGTACAAAATGAATTTAAATTCTATAGCAAATTTAACATGTTCAAGTGTGATAGTATTAATATTACTGTCATCTATTATGATGTTTGATGCATGTATACACATAAATCCAAGGAAGGATTTTCAGCACGTGAAGTTTGATAGTTAATAATGATACTAGTAATGACATTTTGCTATAGCGTGTCAAAAAAAGGGATCCAATTTAACTGTCAGTATGTGTGATATGTCAAGTTGTCAAATTTTAAATGGTAGATGAGAATAAATCTTGATAATAAATCTTGTCAAATCTTATTCTTCACTGACATATTTGATTCATAGTACAACTCAAGTTTTATCCATAATTGTGAACACTGCTCAGTGATATTTAAAGCACGTGCCTATTGTTTAGGATCTAATACAACACAAAATAAATTTCTGGATGAGGATTCATCCATTCATAGATGGATATAGTACAACATATTTTAATGTGCCTTATTTATACTCTTTAAAGTTCTTATAATGATTCCAAAATATGTACAAAATATTGATGAGAATGCATCCTTTCTAGATAATTTGTAAAATATAATATCATATCTCTAATAACAGAAATGTTGATAGGTGCTAGTTATATCATCATTAAAATATACAAAATAAAGAAGCATAATTTACATATAATAATAATGATAAGATAAAATAAGATCAAAGATATTGTGATGGTTGAGATTTAGGTTATTCGGAATGAATGGCCAGGATGAGAGATTGGTTAGGGTTAGGGCAGCCGTCAGGATTAGGGTTAGGGTAGCTGCCAAGATTAGGTTACTGTTCGTGAGCATGCGAGAGATCGAGAGATTGAGCATGAAAGAGATCGAGGGATTGAGCACGAAGAAGATCGAGGGATTGAGTGCGAAGGAGATCGAGCGATTGAGCGTGCAAGAGATGGAGAGATTGAGTGTGCGAGTTGGAGAGATTGAGCATGCGAGTGGGAGAGATTGAGCACGCGAGCAGGAGAGATTGAGCACGCAAGCGGGAGAGATTGAGCACGCAAGTGGGAGAGATTGAGCGCACAAGAAATCCAGCACGATCAAGAAATCCACCAAGGGTGAGTTTTGATTTGATTGCTTTCACTTCCATTTTTTTCTTCTTGCTTCTTTCTTGATTGCTTCTTTAGGGCTGGCCACCTTAGGCAGTTTTGCTAGCCAAGAGGCTGAGGTTATTTGAATAACATCAGCCCCTCGGGTGGCCAAATTGCCCGAGGTCGAGCCCAAGCTAGCCACCTTGGGTAGTTTTGTTGGCTGAGGGGCGAAGGTTATTTGAATAACCTCAGCCCCTTGGGCAGGAAAACTGCCCGAGGTGGCCAGCCCGCGCTGTTGGTTGTTGGAGCCAAGAAGACACGAGAAGTTTAATTCGGCACTGACAACGACATCACAACATGTCCATTGGCATAACAGAGACACATTTACTTAGAGATTCATTGCCTCCACCACCATCACCTCCACCATCACCACCTCCACCACCACTATCACCATCTCCACCACCTCCATCACCACCTCCACGACCACCATCGCCACTGCCACCACCACCATTGCCACAATCTCGGATGTGATGCCGTTGTTCCTGGCATGCAAAAAGAGATTAGAAACATACCGATATTTGTTGCAAGGCCATGCTGTTTAAACAAGTTGTATATATCCGGGTTGACATACTTGGATGCTATGCAGACAAGGTTCGTCTGCTGCAACGGCAAAGTGGGATTTCTTTGATCAAGTCACAAGGGCCGGGCCACTTGAGTGCCTCAAGTGTTTGGTGAATTATTTTTTCCCTTGTCTGCATAACAGTTTCTTGGAAGCACTTGTCCACCACATTGTCAAGAAGGTCTGCAACTCTTTCAGCTTCAGATTGTTCCTCAAGTTCCCTATCGTAAACACCACTAGATTGCCCAACTTCAGGGATTTGCACTGGTGGTGGGCCAGTGTGGAGTAAAGGTGGAGGTGGTAGTGGTGATGGTGGGGGCGGTGGTGGTGGCAGTGGCGGCGGGGGCAGAGGCAATAGTGGCAGGCTGGGATCCTATTTAGAGGAGGAAGTCCTTAGAATTTGATAACATGCTTATCAAACATTCTGAGACTCAACAACTTGCTTTTATAGATCTATTCTATGTCCCCAATAACACAACTATAGCACATGTGATCATGGGATGAGATTTGGATATATTGTCACCGTGGATCCTTGGAACTTTGGGGGATAAATGGGGATAAAATAGCCACTAAGGGCTCTTTTATTAAACAATTGCCCCTTTTCCAGTTGGCTTAAGGGGAGAGAGATAAGGTGCGCTACAGTTGGTATCAGAGAAAATGGCATGGGTTTGATTCCCATTGATTAGTGGCTACTTAAAAATATAATATACCTTTGAGCAAGGTATATTCCTACCCCTAAATTTGAAATCGTACGTATTAGGCATCCATGCATATGTCCTTCCTCTTGTGTGGAGTATCCACCGTGGGATTATAGTGCGGGTGGATGACTAGTTACCTCATATGGAGAATATTGACATCTTTAAAGGGGGGTTGGGGGGTGAGTGTAGCACATGTGATCATAGGATGAGATTTGGATATACTATCACCGTGGATCCTTGAAACCTTGGGGGATAAATGTGGATAAAATAGCCACGAAGGGCTCTTTTATCAAGCAATTGCCCTTGGGGGGGGGGGGTTCCATATACAAGAAGGGTTCTTATATCTAAACCACTATCTCTACTATCTCTATTATATATTTGGAACCCTCTATAGGAACCCCCTTATAGCTATAGGGGGTTCCAAATATATAGTAGAGATAGTGGGTAGGTTGGGCATGGCTAACCAACCTAAGGCATAGTTTAGCTTTTACTTGCATGTCTATCCTTGTTTTGTATTTGGCTTAGGTCTAAGCCCAAGTTCCATTCCATAATAGTTGGTGGAGTACCCATGTCCTTGTGTTAGGCCATCGGTATGCCAAAATAGCACTAGACTTTGTTTGGCTCTATTTTACATGCTAGTTCTGGCAATGGGATGTTGGTTGCTTTAGGACTATTCCAAATTGCTCCAGGCTCCTTTCCCTTTGCTCCTTAGGCTGTATGTTTGGGAGTTGCTCCATGGTTTGGTTCTGTCACTTTTTGGCTCCATTCTTAGGAGTTTGACACCGTTCCTTCATTCAGTGGCCCAAAGCCCTGAACCTCGGGTTCCACACCATTGTCCTATGGACATGTGGCATATAACACATGGCATATAAAGAGTTTAGGTTCCGCTTCATAGTTATTGTATGGTAAATCACTATAGAATAAAGGGTAAAAACCATGTGCACTACATTTGGTATTAGAGAATGAGTCTCAATGAGTACTATCCAATGCGGTTGGGCAACTAGTCTCGTTGCATACGCAGAGATGAAAACAATGATCCAAGTGGGTACACATTGGGTGCAAAGACTTCGCAATCATTCCTTGGGTATGGATTTGGTTACCTTTTTATACCGTAATAATGTGAGCTTGCTCTTGGGCTCATAAGAGGGATTGAGATTTTCCATTTACACGAATTTGTGATTGGGCTCGTGAGTGAGGCACATTAGCAACTCAAGGTTACACTTTGAGTTGGCAGAATTAATGCTAACCTATCGGTGGTTCCATGAGTTGTTCCAATGGTTCCATGAGTTGTTCTGTATATCGTGGGTTAAAAGTAAACCTTTCTCTAGGTTTGCTATGAATGGTAAATAGGCTAGTCCGTAGCTATTTAGCACGGCACTAGTGGATCCTTCCTAGCCATGATTACAAGTGGACTAACCAAGACTATAGAGATTAGTTTATTGGTTCAAGTAGTCATTACCGTGCTTTTTCATAAACTTTTCTTAGATTGGATTGAAAGCAGTGCAAATGCAAGCTTGAGGCTTGGTCAAAGATGAAACCGAAAAGAGAGTCATCGGGGATGAAGGATTAAACATGTAAATCATTTCCTCTTCTTGGAGAGATAATTTGCAACGAGATGTTAACTCAATGCTTGTGTTCATATCATGCAATCAAGAGTCCTTACCTTGATGCATGTTGGTTATGTTAGTCTTACAAATGGCAAGTTGTGGGATAGATAGTGGTGAAGTGCTATACCATTTTGTCTAGGCTTGTTATTAAAGATTTGGGTTGCAATGCTCAATTCTTTTCTAGGGAAACTTGCTATTGCTCCTAGAGTACCTTGGTGATAGATTAATTTTGAGTTTGGTCTAAAAGAGAGTGGCATGAGCTTGTCTATGTTGTGAACAAAAGTTAGTGGTGTTCAATGTTATAAATCTCTATCAATGAAGTGTGGCATTTGTGTTGCATTTTGTTGATTTGAGTTGGCACTTGATATTCACATAAACTTTTGAAGTAATGACATTAGTATTGCTCGTGGTGTTGCTTGATTGATGATCAAGACATTGTGATTTTTATATCATATCCATGTGATAGTGAGTAATGTGTTTACGAAGTTGCTTGGTTAAATAATGATCAACCCCAAAGTGGTTAATAGTGAGGCTAGTCTACTTGCACGAAGTAGCATTGTAGTAGCTTTGACTGGATTCTCGATAGTGGTCCATTATGCTAAGTTTAAGTTGGTACCTTGATCGTTGAGAGTTTGCCCATTGAGGTGTTAGAAAAGATTATAACATTCATTTGCTATGGCTTGTTAGTTGATCCGTTAGCATTTGGAGGAAATTGTTGGATGGAGAAAGTGTGTAGTTGAGGCATTGATATTGCTAACACTTGTTAGTGGAAGTGGCATTGTTATTTCAAGTGATGAGGAATTTTTCCTTAAAGCTTGATTTTCCATATTATTTTTCTTGTTAGTGTTTTAACTTCACATTGGATCTTAAAGGTGGTTGAAGAAGAGTGTTAATGTAATGTGGATGTTTGAAGATATGATCTTTAAGATCAAGCCTTGGATGTTCATTTTGCATTTTTGCGGATATCGGTGTTGGATATAAAAAATGTGGGCAAGATGTTAGAGGCTTAGGCATACTATGAGTCATGAGAATTAATGTTGAGGTGAACCTATGTGAAGTTATTAGTAGGAGGAAGTTGGTTGAATCTTGAAAGTTTGTATTCCTGGACTGAGAATCATTTTTTCTCTATGATGGAAAAATCTCCACAAATTTTCTTAGACTTTACCAATAGCTAATTTGTTGATCACTTTGTCCAAAAACCATTCCGTTTTCGTAAGCCAGTACAAACTAGTGAAGGGGTTAGAGTTGACTTTGGTTGGCTTATATCTTAGTAGATAGTTTGTATGATGCAACCTGAAAGAGATGCTAACTTTTGGGGTTAAGGCAATTGAGTTGGATAGAATCTGGAGTTCGTGTAGAAAAGTGGCTGTTGCGCTTTTCTAGAAAGGTGACATTTGTGCCTTTCTTTTATAGTATTATGCTTGGTGGTAAGTTGCACCTTGCATTTTGTTATACTTTATGAGAGTAGTGAACTCTCATTGATCTTGACTTGTGTAATCCACAAATTTTTCCTTTTCACTTTGCCAGCTTACCTCGTTTATCCGTCCAACACTACCTTGGTTTTTGCTAAGTTCCTTTGCCAAAGTTCCCGCCTATGGTACCAGTTCCTACTTGGTCCTACTTGGTTTCAGCTATTCACTACACAAGCAACGGAGCATTAGTCACCCATCCACGGATTCCCAAATCTCTCCCAATCTCCCTCGCCGGGTTACATTGGACTTAAGGTTTGGTTATACTCCCTGCAAGCACAAGTAGCTAAGCACACCAAGCCTCCAGGTTCCTAACATCCCTTGGTACCACAAGACTTGATCATGGGACCCTCTAAATCCCAAGTCTTAGGTGCAACCCTTGCTTGGGGATGCCGGGGCGAAACACCATGGCCTAATGGCCCGGTATGGGTACCTCTACCCCCCCACTTACATTCTGAAGGAAGGCCCAAGCCCCTAAGAAGGGTGAGGATCAATGAGCCACAATGTACTCAAGTGGGGCACCACTCCACATGAGCAGGGAGCACCGCAGTCGGTTTCCCTTTCGGGAGTGGGAGCTACTCTTGAGCACTTCCTTGGGTGGCCCTTCTAGCACCACCCGAGTCCATGCTCACTCCCACCCAAAGCCCCTCGGCCCCAGTCTCAACCTCAAGTTAGTTTGGAAGCCCCACTAAAGAGTTCCTTCAAGACTGGTTCTTGGACCTCACTATCCCTACTATACTTTTGGAACCCCCTACACCCCCCCCCCCCCCCCAGGATACGCACGCTTTGGGCTTTCACCCCTTGACCTGTATTAGTACTCGGACTCGGTCTCGGACTCGACTTTGGATTTGGTCTCGGACTTGATCTTGGACCCGATCTCGGACTCGACTTCGAACTCGACCTCAGACTTGGTCTTGAACCCGATCTCAGATCTCAGACTCCATCTCGAACTCAGTCTCCGAGTTGGCCTCGGACTCGATTCCGAACTCCATCTCGAACTCGGTCTCAGAGTCAGTCTTGGACTTGATTTCAGACTCGATCCCATCCAATGAACTCTTTGTCATTTTGGTCATGCTTTCGGGGATCCTTTACCCTATGACACCTTGGGGAGTTAGTTCCTTACAGCTCCACCACCTATAAAAGAAGTTTGATGCCCACATCGACGTCTCTTTTTATCTTACGACTTGTTGACCATGTCTCCGAGGGCATCCCCCCACTTCGTGGTGTGCCTAACTTAACCTCCTCGGCCAAGAGCCCATGACAATGGAATATAGGTATCCTTATACCCCTCACCTCACCACGCCCTAGTATGGGGTCAGGACTTGAACCTAGCCTTGCTTTACTAGGGGGTTGGGATTTGAACCCAACCTCCGTAGAATACATTTATGGATTTAACATCCCCGCGGGGAGTCAGGCGTAGTTCCCTATGCTTGGTCAACCTAGCTAACCCATGCTAATTAACTTATCTTCAGCGCGCTTTCGGGTCCCAACATATCCCATTTCTCAACTTCACAAATTGATACTTTAATTGAACTTTGCATAAGTACATAAAGTTCTGCCTTGCAGAAATTCCTCCACTAGATCTCGCGCATTCACTAGGTTCTCCTCCGGGTCCCATATTGCTTTGTAGTGTGGAAATCCTTTTCAGTTCACATGGAACTCTCTTACCTCGTGTCCTTGTCGCTTGTTCTTGTGCGCATTGAGGATGGCCTTGACTTCGTATTCGTCGTCCCCTTGGATAACCTCAGGTAAAGGTCTTATTTGGTCCTTGCGAAGCAAATCCTCAAAGTACGACTTGAGTAAGTTCACGTGAAACACTGGGTGCATCTTCGCCATCTCTCGAGGAAGTCAGAGATGGTAAGCCATTTTACCGATTCGTGCCTCAATCTCATAAGGCCCTGCAAACTTGCTTAAGGAACTCAAGATCACTTCATTTACAAGAATACATGCATTTTTACCTTTGGGTCAACTTCCGGCTGATCCCACTTAGTAGCCTGAGGTTCTTGGTGTTTAGGTACACTTTCTCCCCAGCTTGGAACTCTACATCCCGGCACTTCTGGTTTGCATACTTGGTTTGCCTTTGTTGAGCCCATTCCAAGGAATCCCTCACTAGATTCCAAATGTTGAGTCTTTCTGCCGTGAATGCCTCCACTGCGGGTAACTCTCCATGATACTCGGCTATGCTGAGTTCTATAGGACCTTTAATAGCTCGCCCATTGATGACTTCCTATGGACTCACCCTGATACTTGAATGTGGTTAGTTGTTATAACACATTTCCGCAAGTCCCAAATGACTTACCCAATCGATCTGGTCTTCCGAGACATAGCATCGTAAACAATCTTCCAGCTGCCTCCATTTGTCTGTCTGTCAAGAAGTGTTAGTGCCATCAAACTTGACTTAATACCCAATACCTGTCTGTGGGTGATAGGCTATGCTGAATTTCAACTTGGTGCGATACTGTTCCAGAAGAGTTTTCTAGAACTTACTGATGAAGATCTTATCTCAAACTCAAATATTTTTTTCTAGCCTTCCCCGCACTCAAACCACTTGTTTGAAGAACAGTTTTGCACACCTTCCGCATCCACTTCCGTTGTGGTGGGTATGAAATGTGCCATCTTAAAAAATCAGTCCACCCTCACAAATATCGTATTAAACCCCTCACTTGGGGGGAGTCCCGTGATGAAGTCCATCGTAAGACATTTCCACGGACGATCTGGAATTGGGATGCTTTGTAACAAGCCCCCATTAGCCTTAGTCACGGCTTTGACCTGCTGACATGTTGGACATGTCTTTACATAGTCTTGAACGTCCTTAGCCATCCTTGGCTAGTGGTACTTCCTCTTGAGTAAGCCCATTGTCTTGGGCACTCTGCCGTGTCCCGCAAGAGGTTTGTTATGACACTCTTCCAAGACTACCTTTCTTAGTTCCCCTTCTGGAACATACACCCTTATTTGCTTGTAATAGATGAGTCCATTGCGTTCTGCATAGCCTGTTTTCTCTTCTGTTGGCAGCTCACCTCTTTGGTGAGCTTCCCGTGCCTCTAGATTCCTTAGCAACACTTCTTGTGCTAGACCATCAGTCTCATATGCTGTCCGCACATCATCCCAAAAGGTTGCTATTACACTGGATATCGCCAACTTCAAGCTTGCTTTTCGACTTAGCGCATCTGCAACAATGTTGCTCTTCCCAGGCTTGTACAAAATCTCGGAATCAAACTCAACCAAAGCATTGGCCCATTGACCTTGTTTCCCTCTCAGGTCGGGTTGTGACAAGAAGTGTTTCATTGCCACATTATCCATGTAAACCTTGAAGTGTCTCCCAAGGTAGTGTCGCCACTCCTTGAGCACCTTGACCACCACAAACAATTCCTTCTCGTGGGCAGGCCACTTCTGTTGAGATTTGTCGAACTTCTTCGAGAAGAACGCTACTGAATGGTTGTCTTGCTTCAAAACTATGCCCAATGCAAAGTCTGAAGCATCTGTTTCTACCTCAAAATCCTTACCAAAGTCTGGTAACGCCAACATGGGAGCCTTCCTCAACTTCCTTTTGTGGTGGACGAATGCCGCCTCGCATTCCGCTGTCCATACCATCTTCCCTTTTCCTATTTGGTCTGTTAAGGGCAAGGTTACTCTCGAATAGTGTTCGATAAACTTTCAGTAGTAGTTGCATAGCCCCAAGAATGCCCTTAACTCGTGTACATTCAATGGTTGCTCCCAATCCTAGATCACTTGGACCTTCTCAAGGTCCACCTTGAGCCCGTCCTTGCCCACCACATGCCCGAGAAACTTTACCTCTTATTGAGCAAAGTCATATTTGCTCTCTTTAGCATACATCTGGTGTTCCCTTAGTTTCTCAAACACCTTCGTCAAGTGTTCAGCATGCTCCTCTAGCGTTTTGTTATAGATTAGAATGTCATCAATATAAATGACCACAAAATGATCCAGATAGGGTATAAAGATGTCATTCATCAACGCCGAAAATGTTGCCGGTGCATTGCATAGCCCGAAGGGCATCATTAGAAACTCAAAGCTCCCATACCTTGTTCGACATGTTGTCTTCTCAACATCTTCCTCTGCTACCCTGATTTAGTAGTATCCTGACCTTAGGTCAATCTTCGAGAAGTATTTTGCCTTTCCCAACCTATCGAATAGGCGCTCAATCCTTGGCAAAGGGTACTTGTTCTTCTTTGTATACTTGTTGAGCAACCGGTAGTTTATGCACATGCGCATAAATCCATCTTTCTTTTTCACAAATAACACCAGCACCCCATATAGCGACTTGCTCAACCTAAAATACCTTTTGTCCACCAACTCCTCTAGTTGGTGCTTGAGCTCCTCAAGTTCTTTTTTGTTCAAATGATAGGGGGGACGAACCACTACCTCAGCACCCTCGACTTGCTCAATCTTATGTTCTATCGTTCGTGCAGGGGGCAACCCCGCTGGTAGCTCCTCTGGCATGGTATCTTGGAATTGGTCCAACACCCACTGGATCACTAAAAGTACTTCCATTCCTGTCTTTTTGTCACTCTTCACCGAGAGTAAGCACAAAAATGCTACCTTGGTTCCTTTAGTGAGTTGTCCTTTCGTGGATACCAGGTTTAGGCAGGAATCTTTGGCCTTGCATTGCCCTACCTTTAGATCCTAGGCCTTCACCTGGATCTTCTTCCTTGGGCATTCGCTAGTACCACAAGGTTCCTACTTTGTTCATGCAGGGCTACCACAAACCAATTGAACCAATCCATCCTGAAGATCATGTCAAATCCCGCCATTACCAACATGGTGAAACCCATGTCTAGTTTCCAAGTCCCTACTTCAACTCTCTCTTGTTGAAGTACATCATTTGTGCTTTGGCTACCTTGAACAAACCCTATAGTCCTTGGTTCGCCCAGCCACTACACCATTAGTCTGGCTTGCCGGACTATGTCTGCAGCCACAAAACTATCCGAAGCACCCGTGTCAATAAGGATCTTAACAAAGCTACCTCCGAGCTTCCCTCGGAGGGCTAGTAGATGTCACGAATGACTCTTTACCAAAGTTGCTTGTGTAATGAGTAACTTTGAGCTAGGGACTGTACCTCAGTTTGGACTTCACCCGACTTAATGGCCATATTGGATTTGGACTTCTTTGGGTAGGGACATTCCCTCGAAAAGTGTCCTGCTTCACCGTAGTTGTAGCAAACATTGCTTCCCATACTACTAACCGACTTGACTTTCTTATCCATGGGTTTGTCTCTTTTTACTTGACTCCCCCACGTACTTGCTCGCTAGCCACCAGATTTGCCTTTCCGAAACCCTGATGACTCATTCTTAGAGAAACTCTTCTTGAATTTCCCTTTGCTATATGTTCCCCTTGGTTTGGCCCTTTTGCTAAACATGGACCCCAACCCCGTCGTGTTCCCCTTTCACAGATTATCATTGAAATACACCTTGATGGCTGCATCCAACGCTTCCTTGTAGTTGGTTGGGTTCTAACGCATCACTTCACCGCGAGCCCAGGTTTGCAAGCCTGATATGAAGGCATGGAACGCATCCATATCCCCTATGTCTGTGACAAGTATCCTCTTTGCCATAAAACTATTCACATACTCCTGAATGGTTCTGGTCTGCTTCAGCCTACTCAACTCGTCTCTTAGATGCAGAGTAGCATTTGGAGGAACATAAGTTGCGCAGATCCTCACCTTCATTATCTCCCAAGTGGCCATCGGTCCTTCGTTGGCCTCTGTTGTTCTCCACCAAGACTTGGCATTATCTGCCAAGTATGGTTTTGCACATGGGACCTTCTCCGAACTCAGTAACCACAACGCTCGGAAGTAGTCCTCCATATCGTAAAACCAATTCTCCACCACCTTATAATCGTTCACTCCCTTGAAGACCAATGGGGGCTTTGGTTTGTACTTGGGAACTGTTTGAGGCACCGATTCCACTTCGATCTATTCAATCTTGTCTGGTTTTTGCTTCAGTCCCTATCGAAGGGTCTGCACCTTTTGCGCTGCCAACCTCCGCAGTCTTTTGCCTTTTCTTCCGCTTCTCGTCACGCTTTAGCTTGCGTACGAGAGTCTCCAATAGGGCATTGATTTGTGCCAATTGTCCTTCTAGAATGTCTAATCGCACCTTGGATGACTGAACCTCACCACCGGACTTCTGTTTGGAAGTTTTCTCACTAGAGTCCTCCTCATGCAAGGATTCCTCATCCATAGCCTCTTGTTCGACCGGAGGCTCCAGCTCTTGAGGAGGTTCCATCTCCGCCTTGGTTTGTTTCCACCCTGCCTTTGCCATCTCCTAGCAATCCGCCTCTATCCTTCACTAGAATTGAGGAAAAGGCTCTAATACCAAATTGTAAGTCACAAATTTTTCTTTTTCAATTTGCCAGCTTACCTCGTCTATTTGTCCAACACTGCCTTGGTTTTTGCTAAGAAGCTCTATTTCGTTAAAGTGGGATTTATTCAGTAAAATGGGACTAGGTACAAATTTTCAAGTATTTGAAAATGACGTGAAATTATATGTTTTTTGTCCAGGGGCTAGACATATCTAGGGCATGGTGACTAGCGCGGTGACTTTGTGTCCAGACTGAGTCCATCTGGTTGTATAATAAATCTCATTGTCAAGGTGAACAAGCCGAATCTGAAGCTAAAGAAGAGCAATGGCATGCGCGCACACACTATTTGTTTGTTCATTGAGCGTGTGGTGAGCTTTCCAAGATGAACGTCATTCCTATTAGCCAGACATATAACTTAATGGTGAGAACATTTAGATATTATTCAATGTTATCTTTTTCTAACGAATCTAATTGTGAAGGTGTAGCAAGAGGCATTGCTAGTCTGGAGAAGTCATTTAACTCATTTGACCCTTAGTGTATTTTCATGAAACTAAATAACATTCATATTATTAAGGAATTTCTCTAGTACCTTTTTTTTACGACATAGAGGCTTGCATTTCTTTCAAAGGTGATTTAGTAAAAGGCCTGAGGGCACATGCCATTCTATTTCTCAGACCAGTATTAAGATATACTAGTGCAAAGGGCCACATGCCATTACGCCTCCTCTGATTCAGATTCGGATTGTTCACCTTGAAATAAAATACATTAGAAACTTAGTAAAGGAATATTAAATCTCACCTTGAACCCGGGTTATGAATGCTCTTGCTACATCTCTTGCATGGTCTGGCAAGGTGATGGTGGCACTCTGCTTCCGCATCCAACCATGCACAACATTATCCACCGATATGCTCATGCTGGGATCCCTTGGATTCAGCACCCATCTCTTTTCTAGGCAATCCTTCGTATATCCGGAACTTGGCTTGAACCACTCCACAGTTACATTGAAGGAGTTAGTTTCCGCGTCCTCCTCTGCATCAGTGATGCAGCGCCCCACCCATATCATTTGTTTTTTATTACTGGGTCTGACAAGCACGACCATTCCTTTGCAGACTTGTACTGGATTGAATGCTGAATCCGGCTTCTTGTTCCTCGGCCCACAATAGTGATCCTCAACATCGTTATCTGTCACTGCATTTCCAGAGGACATTGTTCTGCTACTATCTGGTGCTCTGGGTTTCGGCCAAAAGGACTCTTCCAATTCTTCATATACAACCGGCCCATTTTGGATAGTAGATATAATCTTCTCCCAGTATTCGAGCAAAGGCTTGCACCTCTTAAAATAGGATTCTCCACCAAACACCAACCCCCTCTTCCAGAAGGCAATATGCTGTCTAATCCCGGCCACTATACTTTCCTGGTCTTTGAGTCCATCCGGGTGCATCGGCCGTGGGGAACCCTGAGGAATCATAGGTTCCCCAGTTATGGGATCTCTCTTGAAGAGTTCAATGCCGTCCACTGGCAGCCACACTGTGTCCCATTCTCTCATCTTGTACCTCATCACTGGAGCACCATCACGCATGCTGAAATGAAACTGAAGAGGCTTGGAGTGGCCAATCAGCGTTTCGGATCCGTCCCTGATGTAGCCTCTTACAAACCCCTTAAAGTCTGGAACCTCTGTCACAAGTGCAGCTTCAACAGTGCCTTTGATGCAATTTTGGAATTCATCGTAGAGTTGTGGGAGGGTGAGGACATTGGATCACCGGAGGGACTCTGCCAGGTGACTGAACATGGCATCGACGTCTTCATGAGTGTGCCCAACCATGAGAAAGCCAAGTGTAACCGTTTCAAATATGCCTTTGGCAACAAGCATCGCCAAGTACGCGAAGACGTACATGTTTTTGTTCTCACTGCCAGCATTGTCTGTTTGGAGCAGAAGATGGGGTGGAAGGCCACATCGGCCGCAAGAACTTCCTTGAGATTCTGCTTCATTTGGATGAGGCTGTGCATTCACAGGGCGACCAGCCTCGTCGGAATGGCATGAGGCCTCACGTGATAACCCTACAATCTGACAGCCAACATATTCACTGGGATGGCATGGGGCCCCATGCGATACTGCAAGCCTTTGCTCCTCCTCCAGCTGAACCCTGTATGGGGTTCGATCGACAAGGGCCTTATGCAAGGGTTGGCCGTTCAGCTCAGTCTGCGCACTTTGCAGAGACCTTAAGTGTTTTGCTAGGGACGCAATCATCATGTTTGCACCCCCGCCACCCCATAGAGGTACAAAGAAGTTCCCATAGTTCTGGGCACCATGCCCATGAGCAATTATGCCAAACAGAGACACAGGCAGCTGCATGGATGAAGAGATTGCCTTGGGGGCAGGATTGAGTCGAGGTAAGCACGTCTTTTTCTGGTCCATTTTGTCGTGGATGATGCAGAGGTAAGAGTCAGGTCTCTCCATGGAGAGAATCCTGTTATGATAATATGCAGTCCTGCGGCTTCTCTGCTCGATGTTGTGGTCGAGCTGCCTTCTAACCAACGTCTCTCGCTCTTGAGCGCTGCAAGAATTCTTCGACAAAGCCATTTTGATAGCAGTGCACTCGTCACACTTTGAAAAGCTGAAGTACTTTCCTATACTCACATCCCTGAACCTGTTGCTCCACAATCTACTAAATCTAGATTGGCTCAGCTTCCTGTAGCCATTACTCTGGAGTTCCCGATTCACATCTTCCAATATGGCCCCCTTGGTATACATGGAAGGGAGAACTCGTTGGGTGTCTCGTGTTCCATCTTCCAAGAGGCGGGTTTTATGTGGTTGCTGTTCGCTACATGTCTCGACAAACCTCTTGAAGATTGCCTCTCCATATACAACATGACCCCTGGTTTTGTGCGTACCGTCGTTCCCATGGACTGCCTGTTGAACCCTTTGTTCCTCGAACTCAGTTTTGATTCTGTAGAATGTGGTTCGAGGGACTCCATAAATGATTCTCCATGCCTTCATGCAGACCAAACCCCTCTGAAAGACCATGCCCCCCACCTGATGTTCTGAAGCATCAGCAGATGACCGTAATGCCTCATACACAAAATTGCGAGCTGCCTTCCAGGACAATGTCTTGTATCTTGCTCTCTCCTCTTCAATAGCATCCCAATCAGCATGTTGACAGCACCTCCTCTTGCAACAAGCGACTATCGAGACCATTCGAACCTCCATCGCCATTTTTTGCCTTTTCGGTTCGTTGCTCAGATCCCTTTGGCTGCGCTGTAGGAAGGTGTACTTTTTTTTCCCATGAAGAGATGTTCTGTCATCAGTTGTAGTGGTGTTTGATTGTGAATCCTTCACATTCTCAAACACTAAATGCCTCAATTTCCACCGCACAATGCTTCCAATAGTCAGACTATTTTCTTCTGTGTCAACAACCTCTAAAATCGCAACTCTAATATCATCCCAGCCCAATTCTTGATTAGCAACCGCATCTCTTGGATCAACAACTGTGGCTAAGCCCTTAGCTACCACCTCCCCCTCGGGGTTGTTTAGAAACACCTTTGCCTGAATCCATGTAGCACGGTTCTTAAGATCCACGGAGGGAACATGCGTCGCACTTGCGCTGTCCCCAACATCTGCTTTCTTCTGCAGATTTTTCAAGGCAACAACAACATTTACCCCGACGACCATCTCTCCTCGTTCAATAGCGACCACATTCCCATCGAAGACAGTCTCTACTGATACAGCAGCATTGCCTTCCCCAAGCCTTTGACAGTGTATAACAAAGTTCCGATCCATAGACACAAGGGTCCCTTTTGCAACTCTCTTCCCACCATTCAAAATGTAAACCTTTTCCCCAACCCTGAAGGTCATTTTGAAAGTGCAGAAAAGAAGTTAAGACCATACAAAAAATGATTGGAGAATGGCCTAAATCATAACATACCAAATAGCATGAGGCCACATGCCATTATTCAAACATGCTATTGACACCCACGTGAAATTTCGCATTCACAAAATTGGCATAAGCCCTCATGCCATTAGTGGTACCACTAATGGCATGAGGCCTCACGCTATCTTTGGCCCCTGCTAGCCTGTTGCTATATTCCTTTTGCCTTGTTGCAACTGTATATATTTTTGTGTGCGTGACTAGTCACCCATACAAAAATATATACAGTTGCAGCAAGGCAAAAGGAATAGGCAATAGGCTAGTAGGGGCCAAAGATGGCATGAGGCCTCATGCCATCTTGATATACACACAGCTACAGGCAAGTAAAAACATACATGACAATACGCTAGCCATGAAATTGCAAGGGCCCAAGATGGCATGTGGCCTTATGCCATTTCTAAATGTGGTCCTAAACTATTCCATGGTGAACATACCAGGAAGCACAAGTGCCGAATATCAAGAGGAAGCGGTAGCCACACCAAAGACAATGCCGCTCGCAACACCGCAACTACTCGTAGCGCCGCTCGCAACACCGCAACTGCTCGTAGCGCCGCTCGCACAAACTGCCACTCGCATAAACTGCCGCTCGCAATGGCGCTTGCAATGCCGCAACCGCTTGTAGACGCATAAACCACAGCTCACAACGCCGCTTACACAAGCAGCGCTCACTGCGCTCAGCGGAACCAAGAACACGGCGCACAAAAATGATAGACCTAGGAATGAGTTCGAGAATTCAAAAATAACACACGCTTGAACGTCACATCAAATCCTCTGACAAACCAGATCTTATGATTCCTCTGACAAATTTCAAACTGAGTAGCTTCTAGACTTTGCTGTCGGAGGTTGAACTTTGTCACATCATGTCCTTGCCTCGATCCAGCTGTGCCATGTCAGTGATTCGAACTTTGCCATGCCATGTCAGCGATCCGCGCCAAGATTATTCGCCGTGTAAAGGAATAATTATGCTATGTGTGTACGTCCATTTATGGCAATATAAGGCCACATGCCATTCAAAGAATAATGCTAGTCGAGCATCTTTTGGTGCATTTTTGGGTTCAAAATTGCATGAGCCCACACGCTATAAAGTTTACCTGTACCAAAAATAGAAACAGCTTTATTTACTTGGGAATTTAAGTGGTTGAGGCATTTTTAAACTTACAAACACATGCCCTACTTACATTCCTTTGGTTGCTTAAAATTCAAAAATATTATAAACCTTTCTTTTTGCATTTTCAATGTTTTCAATTATGGTTTTTGATTTTCGCAGGACCAGCCTAGTAATCTATTTGCATCCCGTCATGTTTATAGCTAGCTTTTGTTTGTCCCCTTCGCTAGCCTGAGATACATCTGCTCGGCATCTGCCTCTTACAGCATTTGCCCAGAAAGGGCATCTTTCTTCACGCAGCATTTGCCACATGTTTAGGGTTAGGGTTTAGGGTTTAGGGTTTAGCAATTCAGTAGCTTGATAAACATGCAAATACAGAACTTGATGCAAAATCCTTGGATATGTCACAATGCCCCTAGGACCATAAACACATTTCAATAGAGAGGGTCCTTTCATTTCATAACTCCTTACGTAGATCTTGGTGAAACCAGAGTTAGTGAAGTTGGTTTCTTGTGATCCCGCATCTGATTGTGATGTCCCTTTGCAGTGTCGATGGAAAGGTCAATGCACACAAAACTGTAGAATCTTGGAGCAAAATAAGGGTCGGATCTATGGCAAATGCCCCTGAAACATTGTAAGGCTCGTGTGGTCTCATGTGGTGTCCGATCGAGATGCTTCTTTGCAGGGTCATCAAGAAGGACATTGTATACCATTCTGTAAAATCTGGTTGCGATCTAACGGTTGGATCTCCAGGAAACTCAAAACAATCTCGCGCATATCAGAATATTCTAGGAATATACTCCTATGTGCTCCAAGATTATTCGCCGTGTAAAGGAATAATTATGCTGTGTCATTTATGGCAATATAAGGCCACACGCCATTCAAAGAATAATGCTAGTCGAGCATTTTTTGGTGCATTTTTGGGTTCAAAATTGCATGAGCCCACACGCTATAAAGTTTACCTGTACCAAAAATAGAAACAGCTTTATTTACTTGGGAATTTAAGTGGTTGAGGCATTTTTAAACTTACAAACACATGCCTTACTTACATTCCTTTGGTTGCTTACATTCCTTTGGTTGCTAGCTTTCGTTTGTCCCCTTCACTAGCCTGAGATACATCTGCTCGGCATCTGCCTCTTACAGCATTTGCCCAGAAAGGGCATCTTTCTTCACGCAGCATTTGCCACATGTTTAGGGTTTAGGGTTTAGGGTTTAGCAATTCAGTAGCTTGATAAACATGCAAATACAGAACTTGATGCAAAATCCTTGGATATGTCACAATGCCCCTAGGACCATAAACACATTTCAATAGAGAGGGTCCTTTCATTTCATAACTCCTTACGTAGATCTTGGTGAAACCAGAGTTAGTGAAGTTGGTTTCTTGTGATCCCGCATCTGATTGTGATGTCCCTTTGCAGTGTCGATGGAAAGGTCAATGCACACCAAACTGTAGAATCTTGGAGCAAAATAACGGTCGGATCTATGGCAAATGCCCCTGAAACATTGTAAGGCTCGTGTGGTCTCATGTGGTGTCCGATCGAGATGCTTCTTTGTAGGGTCATCAAGAAGGACATTGTATACCATTCTGTAAAATCTAGTTGCGATCTAACGGTTGGATCTCCAGGAAACTCAAAACAATCTCGCGCATGTCAGAATATTCTAGGAATATACTCCTATGTGCTCCTGAAAATGGCATGCGGCCCCATGCCATTCAAGAGATAATGCCAGATGACGCCGAGCATTTTTTGGTGCATTTTTTGGGATCAAAATTGCATGAGCCCACATGCTTGAACGTCCTCCTCTGACAATTTATTTAGCTGAACATCTGGCATTTTTGGAAATACAAGATGCTTTGGAATATCCAATCACGCATGGTATAAATATAGCGAGGGTATTAAATGATATCCCAATCATGATCTTTCTTTTGGATTTCGCGTGCATGCAGTCCGAGGAATGATGACGTTGCGGATTTCTTTTGGATTTCACGCATGCGCGCGCCGATCCAGAAATTAATGGTGGCGCCTAAGTCCGAGAAATGATGACGTGGCGGGATTACCAACCGTCGTGACATTTCGCGCGTGTGAGGTTAGGTTTTGCATTTTGCTTCGTACTCGCGCTCGCATCGCGCTCCCACTCGCGCTCTCACTTCTCTACAGGTTTCTCGTGTGCATCGGCGTCCACTTGCGCTTGCATCACACTCGCGCTCGCATCGCGCTCGTGTGCATCGGCGTCCACTTCAAGACACACCCAGTTTGTAACTTCGCCGCCAACTCCGCCGCCCACTCCGCCACCCACACGCAGCCCACTTGGCGTCCCGGGAGATTTCAGCGCCACTCTCCAACTGTAAGTGGCAGAGTAGCCTTGCTGCTACGATCCGCTGCACACACAGTGCACATTCGCCAGCGAGTCCGGTTGTCACGCCTCCATTCGGCTTCAAATGGTAAGTCTTTTAGGCCAAGTAGAAAATGGCATGAGGCCACATGCCATTCAGTAGCAACATTGGCATGCACCGATTGGGCTCTCGAGTGCAGTCCGGTTACAGATGGCGTGTAGCCTCATGCCATCTTAAGATGCAGCCTCAAGACATCTGATGCAGTGGTGAATGGCGTGTGGCCTCACGTTATTTCCAGCTACTAGCTTTTCATCTGTCAGCTCTAATTGTTGTGCATTTCTGAACAGGCGAGGAATTGCGTTCTTCTTCCAGCCACTGTCAATGTGGATGCAGAGAAGGGGGAGGAGCTCACCAGTTGGACTTTCGGGATGGAAGGCGAGGATCTGAGGCTGTACAACACAGATGGTGGGAGAAAAGAATTGTAAGGAACCGACTCCCCGAGATGTCGTAGGCTAAAGGATCCCCAAAAGCTTGACCGAAGTGACAAAGAGTTCATCGGATGGGACCAAGTCGAGGATCGAGTCCAAGACCGACTCTAGGACCGAGTTCGAGATAGAGTCCGGAATCAAGTCCGAGACCGACTCGGGGACCGAGTTCGAGTCCGAGTTCGAGACCGAGTTCGAGACGGAGTCCGAGATCCGAAATCGGGTCCAAGACCGAGTCCGAGGTCGAGTCCGAAGTCGGGTCCGAGATCGGGTCCGAGATCGAGTCCATGATCGAGTCCGAACCCGAATCCGAAGTCGGATCCGAAATCGGGTCCGAGATCGAGCCAGAGACCAAGTCCAAATACTAATACGGGTCAAGGGGTGAAAGCCCAAAGCGTGCGTCTCCCAGGGGGGGGGGGCTGCAGGGGGTTCCAAAAGTATAGTAGGGATAGTGAGGTCCAGGAACCAGTTTTGAAGGGACTCTCCAGTTGGGCTTCCAAACCGACTTGAGGTTGGGACTGGGACCGAGGGGCCTTGGGTGGGAGTGAGCATGGACTTGGCTGGTGCCGGAGGGGCCATCCAAGGAAGTGCTCAAGAGCAGCTTCCACTCCCGAAAGGGAAACCGATTGCGGTGCTCCCGGCTCATGTGGAGTGGTGCCCCACTTGAGTACCATGCGGCTCATTGGTCCTCGCCCTTCTTAGGGGCTTGGGCCTTCCTTCGGGATGGAAGTGAGGGGCGAGAGGTACCCATACCGGGCCGCTAGGCCACGGTGTTTCGCCCCGGCGTCCCGAAGCAAGTGTTGCACTCAAGACTTGGGATTTAGAGGGTCCCATGATCAAGTCTTGTGGTACCAAGGGATGTTAGGAACCTGGAAGCTTGGTGTGCTTGGCTGCTTGTGCTTGCGGGGAGTGTAGCCGAACCTTAAGTCCAGTCTAACCCGGGGAGGGGGATTGGGAGTGATTTGGGAATCCATGGAAGGATGGCTAACACTCCGTTGCTCGTGCAGTGAGTAGCTGAAACCAAGTAGGAGCTGGTACCATAGGCGAGAACCTTGGCGAGGGAACTTAGCAAAAGCCAAGGCAATGTTGGACGGATAGGCGAGGTAAGCTGGCAAAGTGGAAAGGAAAAATTTGTGGCTTACAATTTGGTATCGGAGCCTTCTCCTCAGTTCTAGCGAAGGATAGAGGCGGATTGCTGGGAGATGGCAAGGGCAGGGCGTAAGCGAACCCAGGCGGAGACAGAACCTCCGCCAGAGCTGGAGCCTCCGGTCGAACAAGAGGCTATGGATGAGGAATCCTTGCATGAGGAGGACTCTAGTGAGGAAACTTCCAAACAGGAGTCCGGTGGCGAGGTTCGGTCGTCCAAGGCTCGATTAGACGTTCTAGAAGGTCAATTGGCGCAGACCAATGCCCTGCTGGAGACTCTCGTACGCAAGCTAAAGCATGACGAGAAACGGAAGAAAAGGCGAAAGACTGCGGATGCTGGCAGCGCAGAAGGTGCGGACCCTTCGGCAGGGACTGAGGCAAAACCAGACAAGGTCGAACAGACCGAAGTGGAATCAGTCCCTCAGGCAGTTCCCAAGTACAAACCAAAGCCCCCACCGGTGTTCAAGGGAGTGAACGACTATAAGGTTGTGGAGGATTGGTTTTACGATATGGAGGACTACTTCCGAGCGTTACGGTTACCGAGCTCGGAGAAGGTCCCATGTGCAAAACCATACTTGGCAGATAATGCCAAGTCTTGGTGGAGAACAACGGAGGCCAACGAAGGACCGGTGGCCACCTGGGACATGATGAAGGCGAGGATCCGCGCGACATACGTTCCTCCAAATGCCACTCTGCATCTGAGAGATGAGCTGAGTAGGCTGAAGCAGACTGGAACCATCCAGGAATATGTGAATGGGTTCATGGCAAAGAGGATACTTGTCACGGACATGGGGGATATGGATGCATTCCATGCCTTTATATCAGGTTTGCAAACCTGGGCTCGCGGTGAGGTGATGCGCTGGAACTCGACCAACTACAAGGAAGCGTTGGATGCGGCCATCAAGGTGCATTTCAACGATAACCTGCGAAAGGGGAACACGACGGGGTCGGGATCCACGTTTCACAAAGGGGCCAAACCGAGGGGAACATATAGCAGGGGGAAATTCAAGAAGAGTTTCTCTAAGAATGAGTCCTCGGGATTTCGGAAAGGCAGATCCGGTGGCCAGCGAGCAAGTACGTGGGGGAGTCAAGCGAAAAGAGACAAACCCACGGATAAGAAGGTCAAGTCATATAGCAGCGTGGGAAACAACGTATGCTATAACTGCGGTGAAGCGGGACACTTTTCGAGGGAATGTCCCTACCCGAAGAAGGCCAGAGCCAATATGGCCATCAAGTCGGGCGAAGTCCAAAATGAGGTATGTGATCCAGTCCCTAACTCAAAGTTACTCATTACACGAGCAACTTTGGTAGAGAGTCGTTCGCGACATCTACTAGCCCTCCGAGGGAAGCTCGGAGGTAGCTTTGTTAAGATCCTTATTGACACGGGTGCTTCGGATAGTTTTGTGGCTGCAGACATAGTCCGGCAAGCCGGACTAACGGTGCAGCGGCTAGGCGAACCAAGGACTATAGAGTTTGTTCAAGGTAGCCAAAGCACCGATGAGGTACTTCGACAAGCGAAAGTCGAAGTAGGGACATGGAAGGTAGACAAGGATTTCACCGTGTTGGACATGGCGGGATTTGATGTGATCTTCGGAATGGATTGGTTCAATCGGTTCGTGGTAGCCCTACATGGACAAGGTAGGAACCTTGTGGTACTGGCGAATGCCCAAGGAAGAAGATCTAGGGTGGAAGCCCAGGATCTAAAGGTAGGGCAAAGCAAGGCCAAAGAATCCTGCTTAAACCTGGTGTCCACGAGAGGACAACTCACTAAAGGAACTAAGGCAGCCTTTTTGTGCTTACTCTCGGTGAAGAGTGACAAAAAGATGAGAACGGAAGAAGTGCCTTTAGTGATCCAGCGGGTGTTGGACCAATTCCAGGATACCATGCCGGAGGAGCTACCGGCGGGGCTGCCCCCAGCACGACCGATAGAACATAAGATTGAGCTGGTCGAGGGTGCTGAGGCAGTGGTTCGTCCCCCTTATCGTTTGAACGAAAAAGAACTCAAGGAGCTCAAGTGCCAACTAGAGGAGTTGGTGGACAAAGGGTATGTTAGGTTGAGCAAGTCGCCGTATGGGGCGCCGGTGTTATTTGTGAAAAAGAAAGATGGATCTATGCGCATGTGCATAGACTATCGCTTGCTCAACAAGTATACAAAGAAGAACAAGTACCCTTTGCCAAGGATTGAGGACCTGTTCGATAGGTTGGGAAAGGCAAAATACTTCTCGAGGATTGACCTAAGGTCAGGATACTACCAGATCAGGGTAGCCGAGGAAGATGTCGAGAAGACAACCTGTCGAACGAGGTATGGGAGCTTTGAGTTTCTGGTGATGCCCTTCGGGCTATGTAATGCGCAGGCAACGTTTTCGGCGCTAATGAACCACGTCTTTGTACCCTATCTGGATCACTTCGTGGTCGTCTATATCGACGACATCCTGATCTATAGCGAGACGCTAGAAGAGCATGCCGAACACTTGGCGAAGGTGTTTGAGAAACTAAGGGAACACAAGCTGTATGCTAAAGAGAGCAAATGTGACTTTGCTCAACAAGAGGTAAAGTTTCTTGGGCATGTGGTGGGCCAGGACGGGCTCAAGGTGAACCCGGAGAAGGTCCAAGCGATCCAGGAATGGGAGCGACCATCGAATGTACATGAGTTGAGGGCGTTCCTGGGGCTATGCAACTACTATCGAAAGTTTATCAGACACTATTCGAGAGTAGCCCTGCCCTTAACGGACCAAACAGGAAAAGGGAAGATGGTATGGACAGCAGAATGCGAGGCGGCATTCGTCCACCTCAAAGGGAAGTTGAGGAAGGCTCCCGTATTGGCATTGCCAGACTTTGGTAAGGACTTTGAGGTAGAAACGGATGCTTCGGACTTTGCGTTGGGCGCAGTTCTGAAGCAAGACAACCATCCGGTAGCGTTCTTCTCGAAGAAGCTGGACAAGGCTCAACGGAAGTGGCCTGCCCATGAGAAGGAATTGTTTGCAGTGGTCAAGGCACTCAAGGAGTGGCGACACTACCTTGGGAGACACTTCAAGGTTTACACGGACAATGTGGCAACGAAACACTTCTTGTCACAGCCCGACCTAAGAGGGAAACAAGGTCGGTGGGCCAATGCCTTGGCCGAGTTTGATTGCGAAATTCTGTACAAGCCTGGGAAGAGCAACATCGTGGCGGATGCGCTAAGTCGAAAAGCGAGCTTGAAGTTGGCAATATCCAGCGCAACAGCAACCTTCTGGGACGATGTGCGGACAGCATATGAGAATGATGGTCTAGCACAGGAAGTGTTGCTGAGGAATCTAGAGGCGCGGGAAGCTCACCAGAGAGGCGAGCTGCCAACGGAAGAGAAAACGGGCTATGCGGAACGCAACGGACTCATTTATTACAAGCAAACAAGGGTGTATGTTCCAGAAGGGGAACTAAGGAAGGTGGCCTTAGAAGAGTGTCATGACGGACCTCTCGCGGGACACGGTGGAGTGCCCAAGACGATGGGTTTACTCAAAAGGAAGTACCATTGGCCAGACATGGCTAAGGACGTCCAAGACTATGTAAAGACATGTCCAACATGTCAGCAGGTAAAAGCCGTGACTAAGGCTAGTGGGGGCTTATTGCAAAGCATCCCAATTCCAGATCGCCCGTGGAAATGTCTTACGATGGACTTCATCACGGGACTCCCCCCAAGCGAGGGGTTTGATGCGATATTCGTGGTGGTGGACCGATTTTCGAAAATGGCACATTTCATACCCACCACAACAGAAGTGGATGCGGAAGGTGTGGCGAAGCTGTTCTTCGAACAAGTGGTTCGAGTGCGGGGAAGGCCGGAAGAGATTATCTCAGATCGAGATAAGATCTTCACTAGTAGGTTCTGGAGGACACTCCTAGAACAGTATCGCACCAAATTGAAATTTAGCACAGCCTATCACCCACAGACAGGTAATGGGTATTAAGTCAAGATTGATGGCACTAACACTTCTTGACAGACGGACAAACGGAAAGGGTGAATAGGCAGCTGGAGGATTATTTGCGATGCTATGTCTCGGGAGACCAGACCGACTGGGTAAGTCATTTGGGACTTGCGGAAATGTGTTATAACAACTCACCACACTCAAGCATCGGGGTGAGTCCATGGGAAGTCATCAATGGGCGAGCTATTGAAGGTCCTGTGGAACTCGGCGTGGCCGAGTATCATGGAGAGTTACCCGCAGTGGAGGCATTCACGGCGGAAAGACTCAACATTTGGAATCTAGTGAGGGATTCCTTGGAACGGGCTCAACAAAGGCAAACTAAGTACGCGAACCAAAAGCGTCGGGATGTGGAGTTCCAAGTTGGGGAGAAGGTGTGGCTGAACACCAAGAACCTCAGACTACCAAGTGGGATCAGCCGAAAGTTGACCCAAAGGTAAAGATGCATGTATTCCTGTAAATGAATTGATCTTGAGTTCCTTAAGCAGGTTCGCGGGGCCTTACGAGATTGAGGCACGAATCGGTAAAGTGGCTTACCGACTCCGACTTCCTCGAGAGATGGGGAAGATGCACCCAGTGTTCCACGTGAACTTACTCAAGGCGTACTTTGAGGATCCGCTTCGCAAGGACCAAGTGAGACCTTTGCCTGAGGTTATCCAAGGGGAAGAGGAATACGAAGTCGAGGCCATCCTCAATGCGCGCAAGAGCAAGCGACAAGGACGCGAGGTGAAAGAGTTCCATGTGAAGTGGAGAGGATTTCCACACTGCGAAGCAACATGGGAACCGGAGGAGAACCTAGCGAACGCTCGAGAACTAGTGGAGGAATTTCTGCAAGGCAGAACTCTATGTACTTATGCAAAATTCAATTAAAAATATCAAATTGCAAAGTTGAGCAAGTGCAATATGTTGGGACCCGATGGCGCGCCAAAGGTAAGCTAATTAGCATGGGTTGGATAGGTCGACCAGGCGTAGGGCACTACGCCCGACTTCCTGCGGGGATGTCGAATCCGTAGACGTATTCTACGGAGGTTGGGTTCGAGTCCCAACCCCCTAGTAAAGCAAGGCTGGGTTCAAGTCCCGACCTTATACTAGGGCGTGGTGAGGTGAGGAGTATAGGGACACCTATATTTCGTTGTCATGGGCTCTTGGCCAGGGAGGCTAACTTAGGCACACCGCTAAGTGGGGGGATGCCCCCGGAGACATGGACAACAAATCGTAGGATAAAACGAGACGTTCGATGTGGGCATCGAACTTCTTCTATGGGTGGTGGAGTTGTAAGGAACCGACTCCCCGAGATGTCGTAGGCTAAAGGATCCCCAAAAGCTTGACCGAAGTGACAAAGAGTTCATCGCATGGGACCAAGTCGAGGATCGAGTCCAAGACCGACTCTAGGACCGAGTTCGAGATAGAGTCCGGAATCAAGTCCGAGACCGACTCGGGGACCGAGTTCGAGTCCGAGTTCGAGACCGAGTTCGAGACGGAGTCCGAGATCCGAAATCGGGTCCAAGACCGAGTCCGAGGTCGAGTCCGAAGTCGGGTCCAAGATCGGGTCCGAGATCGAGTCCGTGATCGAGTCCGAACCCGAATCCGAAGTCGGATCCGAAATCGGGTCCGAGATCGAGCCAGAGACCAAGTCCAAATACTAATACGGGTCAAGGGGTGAAAGCCCAAAGCGTGCGTCTCCCAGGGGGGGGGGGCTGCAGGGGGTTCCAAAAGTATAGTAGGGATAGTGAGGTCCAGGAACCAGTTTTGAAGGGACTCTCCAGTTGGGCTTCCAAACCGACTTGAGGTTGGGACTGGGACCGAGGGGCCTTGGGTGGGAGTGAGCATGGACTTGGCTGGTGCCGGAGGGGCCATCCAAGGAAGTGCTCAAGAGCAGCTTCCACTCCCGAAAGGGAAACCGATTGCGGTGCTCCCGGCTCATGTGGAGTGGTGCCCCACTTGAGTACCATGCGGCTCATTGGTCCTCGCCCTTCTTAGGGGCTTGGGCCTTCCTTCGGGATGGAAGTGAGGGGCGAGAGGTACCCATACCGGGCCGCTAGGCCACGGTGTTTCGCCCCGGCGTCCCGAAGCAAGTGTTGCACTCAAGACTTGGGATTTAGAGGGTCCCATGATCAAGTCTTGTGGTACCAAGGGATGTTAGGAACCTGGAAGCTTGGTGTGCTTGGCTGCTTGTGCTTGCGGGGAGTGTAGCCGAACCTTAAGTCCAGTCTAACCCGGGGAGGGGGATTGGGAGTGATTTGGGAATCCATGGAAGGATGGCTAACACTCCGTTGCTCATGCAGTGAGTAGCTGAAACCAAGTAGGAGCTGGTACCATAGGCGAGAACCTTGGCGAGGGAACTTAGCAAAAGCCAAGGCAGTGTTGGACGGATAGGCGAGGTAAGCTGGCAAAGTGGAAAGGAAAAATTTGTGGCTTACAAGAATGCATGGCGATCCTCATCCAAGTGACAGACACTCCATGCAGTTCCATGCAAGAATATGGACTGGCACTTGTGGTAGAGACAGCGTCTGCCTTCAAGATCCACCTTGCACATCCTAGCGGCTTCCCGGAGGGGGGCAGCGGCTATGAGGAATTCCTAGAGGGAGCTAGGGAGAGGTTGTCCAGGAGGCCCACAATTTCAAAGACGCTGCGGGTCTATGAAGATCACATGGAATCCACGGACCTCACCTACGGCGATGTTCAAAAACTATATTCCAACATTGAGCCGTTGAGAGTGACTCCAGTTCGCGAAGCAAAGGGGAAGGGGGTCGATCTGGAAACTACCTCGAAGCAGAAAAGGGTGGTCAAGCTCAAGCCGACGTCCGACTCTCCTGCTCCAAAAAAGAAGCTACTCAGTGATGCCATTGCCTCGGGTTCGAACACTACACCCACCAAAAAGAAGAGCCGCAAAGAGCAGAAAGAGCAAGAAGAGGCAGCAAAAATTGTCGCAGATAATAGTACTTGTTACTATTCCAACAAAGTATATACAATCGACGTGAGCCGTATCGACATCCAAAGCAAATACAACCACAGGCTAGTATCTGATGAGTGGGTGGAGAAATTGAAGCAGAAGATGCTGGCAAGTCCAGTAACACCCGACATCGCAGACGTGATCCCCTACTACCAAAAAATGAAGGGCGAGATGAGGTTTCCAGACTTGATCAATAGGAAGGTGTTGGACGATCAGAACATCCGGTTCTATGCCGTCTCCGGGCAGCATTCTAGCTTGGCGATGCAAGAGATAGTTGTGGATATTATGGTGGGCGAGGAGGTGAAGAAAGTTTTCAAGACAAGAGTTGTCCGCCTGATAAAAGGCAACTCGCCCCTCCGATCTATCATATACATCTCCAACGCGCAGAATGTCAAGCAAGAAACGTGCTACAAATCGGGTCTGCACGAGACATTGGCACGAACACGGAAGCTCTGGGTTCAACTGAAGAAGCCACAAAAACCAGGACAAGGACGTGCACTAGCAACTAGCGCCTGGCAGGTAAGCCTCGTTGTATGTGGCATAGCATGTGGCCTCACGCCATTTCCATTGCAGGAATTCTCGAGTCTTCTCTCGAAAACACTGGGGGGCAATGACACACTCAGCATCCATAACATTCTACTCGCGACAAAAGTTGTTTTTGACAAATGGGTAGATGTGCTGAGGAGGTACCATGACGGGGAGTTGCCAAACTCAATGGGTGTGGAGGACGGCCGGAAGCCCAATGATTTGAAGCTCAACGCCTTGCGTTTCTCGCGGTCTCTAGACGACAACGACCTTCTGACAGTGGCTAATGCTCTTCTACGTGGTGAGGTAGTCTTCAACAAGACCAAAATGACTCCCGGCCATATTGTGACATACGAGGACTTGTGCACGACTCTGAGAGCTCGTGCGCTATTGAAGGATTGGATCTTCGAGCAAGTGGCCGTGGAGAGGGTGAGCATCGACACCACGCAAGAGATGATGGAAGCGCTGGAGTTGTCAAATGAAGACATCGACGAGTACGTGAAGGGGGCCCCCAAGTTCATCGATCTGCTGCGGGATGCCACGAAAAGTAAAGCTGAGAAGTTGGATCAGTATCCAAATTTCATTAAGATTGATGTCGACCGCCGGCTTCAGAAACAGCTCGACCCTGCAGCAGAGGCCTATCGAGAACCTTACCGGGTATACTTGAATTCGGATGAGGATCAAAGGTGGAGGAGCATCGTTTCCCGCGGAGATGAGCAGGTCAAGAACATCTTTTGTGTGATGGACTTCACAAACGAGGAGATCACTCATGCAGACGAAGTCAGCTCCATCATTGACTTAATGGTGGGACTTGCGGAGGTGGAATCTTCAGTCCACTATATGATCTACGACTCCAAATCCTATCACAAGTTCTAGAAGGCCTTGAACGAGGTGAAGGCTCGGTTGAAAGGCAAGGAGATGCGGGAGATCCATGGGATAATGGCTAAGAAGAAGATACCGACAAATGTCCGCATCTTCACACTCGCCCTTGTTATTGGTCCTGCAGCAGAGTGGGACTGGAGTGACTTCCCAGCTTCGTTCGACAAGGCCAATCGAATTGATCTGAGGGAGGTCAATTTACCCGTGCCTGAGGAACTGAAGACGGCTATGGAGCTTTCGAATCCAAAGAAAGCTCCAGGTGCAGCATGGGAAATGCTCAGCTGGGTCTTCAACGCAATAGCGGTCACCTGCTTCCGACTCCAAGGGCAAATGCGTTGTCGAGTACAACTGCGGCGGACTATTCTTTCGAGCCGCACTACTCAAGGGTGTCCCGTGTGTTGCGGTGACAAACTCCATTGAAGAGGTGACTTCAATGGAGCATATAATTACAGTTGCCAAAGAAAAACAGTATCTTCTCTGCGAACCTGGTGAGTACGCACTTTAAGTTTAAATGTTATCTCACAAGCTCTGTATGCAAGAGCGTGGCCACCCCCAGATGCTGAAACGGCGTTAACAGCTACTGTTGAAGATACCCATGTTGGGCCGAGCTCACAACCTGCACAAGGTAAGGTCACGTGAGGCCTCACGCCATTTTGATTATAGATCGTTGTGAATATTCAGACACGAGGACTAAAAAGCGCACTGGTGGCGCATCGAAGAAGGACAAACAGAAAAGCAATAGCAAAAAAGGAGGTACAAATTATATTTGCAATGGCGTGTGGTCTCATGCCATTCCTTGTAGGAGAAACTTCTTCAAAGGCAAAACAGGCAAGCACCAGCCAAGCTCAAACTGACAGTGGTCATAAAAAGCGAAAGCACGTTGGACAGTCGTCGAGATCAGAGGCGTTTGATTCGAAAAGGAAGAAGGGCAACGAAAAGATGATAGGTAATGCCTCGCGGTTATGGCGTGTGTGCTCATGCCATTCATTGCAGATCAAGGGCTGAGTGAAAGCAGGCAGTCACCACCTCATGACTCAGATTCCCCTTCCCCAATCTCAATGGAGAGGTACAATGGATGAGGGAAGCTTTTCAAGGCAGGGCCACGTTTTTCTCATCTCGTCGTCTTCGAAGGGTGCAAGAACGTGCAGAAACCATGTTAAGACAGTCGGGTGAGGATACGGTCCTAGGTCACGCACTAAAACAGGCTATGGATGTCTTGTATTTTGAGATGGAGACTCGGCCAGATGATTTTCCCAAGATGGTCCTGGAAGAACAAGCCATCCAGCCTGAGCATGAGGGGGATGAGGAGCCAGAGAAAAATAATGAGCAGGAAGAGCAGAAGGACGAAGAGGAGGACAAAGAAGAGGAGGACGAAGAGGACTTGGATGGTCCTCACAATGGTGACAATCACAATAACGACGACGACGATGATGACGACGATGGCCAGCCTGAGGTGGCCAAAGAGCGGCGGAGGAAGGTCATACAAGACAAACCATCAGGTAAATAATAATACATCCATTCCTAACCTTTTACCATTTCTAACATTGTCCATGTAGGTCGCAGAGCAAATGGTAAGTAGAGATTATTCAGTTGAATTTACAAACTCTAGCCTTTAGTGTCGAGGAAGGATAGTGCCAAGCAAGGGTCGAAACGTATGTCCAATCCTTCAGAATCAGCAGTGCGCTCAAGTGATATCGGTCCTAGTTCCTCAATAGCAGTTGATGGTAAATACAGTATAGTCAATTCAATGTGCTAATGAGTTTGTTTTTAGTAGCACGGGAGGATACCATCTCAATCGAAGGGAGATATTAGGACATGCATATGGATCCGCCAGTGGACTCTACTTGGCTGCAAGAGTCATCAGAGCTGGTGGAGGCTACTATCCATATCAACACCAAGCAAGCTGACCACGCTCCACTTGATGCTGCCCATACCACTGAGTCAATCTTGTCCACGTATCCAACTGACGGTGACCAGGCGCCATTGGACCCACATGAGGCCGCCCCAGCCGCCGAGCCGGTCGTATCCTCATTTCCAACGGACTCAACGTGTGCCCAATCGTCTGACTACGCGCCGTTGGAACCTCCCTACACCGCCCCTGCTGCCTGTTCGGTCATGTCCACTTTGCCAACGGAGGCACCAGCTGAAATGGCGTGTGATCACACGCCATCGGAACCACCCCATGCCACTGTTGAGCCAGTTGTACTAGAGTCTACAGCTGAAATGGCATGTGCCCACACGCCATCGGATGCGATTGACCCCACATTGCAGAGGAGAGTATTTCCGCCCTTCACGTTTCCTCGACCAAAACCCTCTCAACGACCATCAGGAGCAACATTCGCTAATATTGTAGATGGTAAAATTGACTTGTACCATTTTTTATGCTGACGCATTTCATTTTTGAGTCACGGCGAAGGTACTGTATCGTTTTTGATCTGAACGGTGTCCTTTTCTCCCATGAGCGTGGCTCGTCCTCGAATGTCATTGCACCCTCCAAAGCCTGCGGTCGCAAGTTGGTCAAAAGAGACAGATTCACATTAATCACACAGGAGAAACTGCGGGATCTAATAATGACCATGCGACACTTAAAACAGAGGGCCGGGTTCAATTTGCAATTGGGAGTTTGGACATCCATGATGCGCCACAATGCATTAACGTTGCTACAGATGATGCACGATCAGACGCGAGTAATATTACCATTTGACTTTCTCCTAACGCAGGAGGATTGCTTGACTATAGTCCATGTGAGGGGTAGCAAGCCCATCTTCGTCAAGCCAGAGGCTGTAGTGATGAACCGGACTGCTAGCTCAAGTGAAATCCTCATCATCGATGACTCGCCGATTAAAACTGCAGCGAACACGCACACATATGCAGTGCACCCCATCTCTTGCAGTATGGAAACTAGGGAGAAGAAACCGTATGTTCTGGGGGACCTTGCAAAACGGCTTGGAGCGATGGTGATAGAGAACCGGCCAGTCCAGGAGGTGGCTGCAGAAATCAACCAAATGGCAGATGGAACGGTATATCAGAAGCCATTTGATCGGACAGACACCAGTCATCATTTATGGCATGTATATTGTCTAGCCAAGCACTATCCGCATCTCCATAATCTGCTCAACCGGATGGGTTCTTCGACCACTGAACATGAGCGTGGACGTATTAGAGAAGAGATGGCATTACTATTGGGTTTAAATCCTGATAGTGTGGAGAGTGATGAAATTCCAAGATTATTGTATAGGCGTTGGAGGCAAAAAATAACAGTCTGAGATGGCATGTATTTATTTAAAAATGTAACTTATTATGGCATGGGGTTCCATGCCATTGTATTAATATTAAAAGACAATTCTTTGAGAGGATTTGCATTATACTAGAAGTGTTACAGCATGTTATTGGAAGTCTACGAAGTTGTTTTATTAATAATGGGAAAGTAAAGATTGAATGGGGACTTGGGCTCCACCTAGACTCGGAGCAACTGAGCCAATATTAAAAGGATGGAAAGAAATTGGACGACGATGACAAGGAGAAGAGAGAGGTGAAGCAGTGGCAGGGGGAGGAGAAGTGATTGAGTAAACATTTCCTTGTTTAAAATAAAATGGCATGTGCCTCAATGCAGTTGAATTTTGTTATATTTATATACTATATAAAGGTTTGGAAACCTTATTTTACAAGTGGGATAATGACAATTCCCACTTTAACGAAATAGAGCTTTAAGTTCCCTCACCAAGGTTCCCACCTATGGTACCAGCTCCTACTTGGTTCTACTTGGTTTTAGCTACTCACTACATGAGCAACGAAGCGTTAGCCACCCATCCACAGATTCCCAAATCTCTCCCAATCCCCCTCCCCGGGTTAAACTAGACTTAAGGTTCAGCTACACTCCCCGCATGCACAAGCAGCCAAGCACACCAAGCCTCCAGGTTCCTAACATCCCTTGCTACCACAAGACTTGAACATGGGACCCTCTAAATCCCAAGTCTTGGGTGCAACCCTTGCTTCGGGACGCCGGGGCAAAACACTGTGGCTTAACAGCCCGGTATAGGTACCTCTACCCCCCCACTTACATCCCGAAGGGAAGGCCTAAGCCCCTAGAAAGGGCGAGGACCAATGAGCCACAAGGTACTCAAATGGGGCACCACTCCACATAAGCAGGGAGCACCACAGTCAATTTCCCTTTCGGGAGTGGGAGCTCCTCTTGAGCACTTCCTTGGGTGGCCCCTCCAGCACCACCCGAGTCCATGCTCACTCCCACCTAAAGTCCCTTGGCCCCAGTCTCAACCTCAAGTCAGTTTGGAAGCACCACTAGAGAGTTCATTCAAGACTGGGTCCTAGACCTCACTATCCCTACTATACTTTTGGAACCCCTACAACCCCCCCTTCCCTGGGAGACGCACGCTTTAGGCTTTCACCCCTTGACTTGTATTAGTACTCGAACTCGGTCTCGGACTCGATTTCAAACTCGATCTTGGACCCGACTTCGGATTTGGTCTCGGACTCGATTTCGGACCCGATCTCGGACCTGATCTCGAACTCGACCTCAGACTCGACCTCGGACTCGGTCTTGGACCCGATCTCGGATCTCGGACTCTGTCTCAAACTCGGTCTCGAACTTGGTCTCCAAGTCGGTCTCGGACTCGATTCCGGACTCCATCTCGAACTCGGTCTTAGAGTCAATCTTGGACTTGATCTCAGACTCAGTCCCATTCGATGAACTCTTTGTCATTTCGGTTATGCTTTCGGGGATCCTTTAGCATACGACACCTCGAGGAGTTAGTTCCTTACAACTTGGTTTTGGTGGCCTTGCACCTTGGCTAAGGATGGTGATGTCTAACTTAGTTATTTGAGGTTGAGATGTTGGTACCCGTACTATAGCTTTGTTTGTAAGGAGGTTATGTACAGATATAAGTCCATCTCATAGTCTTCACTTGAGTTTTGACTAAGTGTTGTTTATGCATAGCTAGCCTTTTCAAGGCATGCTCAGAGCTAGTGGCTAAATGCATTAGTGAGCTTATTATGGATGAGTTGGATTGAAGCAGTCATTTAGTTATGCTTGTCTATGAATCTTTATCTCATATTTGAGGTATTATGTTCATGTTGGATGAATATATGACTCGATGATATGAGTTTAGTGTTAGGTCTTGTGAAGGCAAGTTGAAGTGTGATTGTTAGTTGCTTTACGATTAGTGATTACTTGTAAACTTTGTCGAGGACTATTTGACACTTGCTTCGCTCGATGAAGATTTAGCAGTGATATGCTTGCTTTAGTAAATGGTGTTGCAGAGGATCATGTTATTAGACTTATATGGTTTTTCCATGTTGGTATATCAATTCTACCTCTGTTGATATCATTTGTTTGCGTTTAGTTCATAGTATTGGATTTCATTGAGTCTTGGATGTGGTGAATCACTCATTGAGGAAGTGTTATCTATAACTGAGTTTTGCTGAAGGATTAGTCTCAGATATTGACTAAAGTATCTTCAACTTTGGTTAGCTTGGTTGCTAAAGAGTTTTAAGTGGTGATTCACTCTTGCTTTCTTCTAGCTTTGTTATGGTGTTGATGGCATTGAAGTGATGCCTTGTCGTTGATATTGTTGATATTGAGATTCAAGTGGAATGAGATGTCTTTCCATAAGATTGATATTGAGTTTCATTAGTTTCATTGAAGATAGTGTTGATGATTTGGCTATGAGTATTTCTGCATTAATCTAAAAGCTAACCACAATGGAGCTATGCCCAGCAAGTGATCACTAAACGATCCTCCATGAATCCATCTACAATAAGACATAACTCACTTTATAACAAGCATAAGGGGAATTATCAATGATCAATATATTTCAACTCAAATCCAATAATAATTCAAACATTTCAATATCGATCGCTAGCACTTCCTCTCATAAAGTTAGCATTGTCCACAACTAAATCACTTTTCAAGGAAAAGTTAAAGCTCAACCCCTACTAAATAATCTTGTCTAAAACACAAGTAACTCAAACTTGCCACTCAATTCGTTTGAACATTAACATAGTTGTTAATTTGCAAATGCACGAATGCCAATAACATAAAGCCATAGCCAAATCATCAATACTATCTTCATCGAGACTAATGAAACTCGACATCAATCTTTCGGAAAGACATTCCATTTCACTCAAATCTCAACATCAACAATGTCAACAACAAGGCATCACTTCAATGCTATCAACACCATAACAAAACTAGAAGAAAGCAAGAGTGAATCACCACTCAAAAATCCCTAGCAACTAAGCTAACAAGGTCAAAGATACTTTACTTAGTATTCGAGACCAATCCTTCAATAAAACTTAGTTACAGATAACACTTCATCAAGGAGTGATTCACCAAATCCAAGACTCAATGAAATCCAATACTATGAACTAAACGCAAACAAATGATATCAACAGAGGTAGGATTGATATACCAACATGGAAAAACCATATAAGTCTAATAACATGATTCTCCGCAACACCATCTACTAAAGCAAGTCTATCACTACTAAATCTTCATCAAGCGAAGCAAGTGTCAAACAGTCCTCGACAAAGTCTACAAACAATCACTAGTTGCAAAGCAACCAACAATCACTTTTCAACTTGCCTTCACAAGACCTGAACACTAAACTCACGCCATCAAGTTATATACTTGTCTAATATGAATGTAACATCTCTGGCATGAGATAAGGTTCATGGACTAGCATAAACTAAATGACTACTTGAATCCAACTCAACCTCAATAACCTTACCAACACATTTAGCCAATAGATTTGAGCATGCCTTGAAGAGGCTAACTATGCATGACTAACACTTAGTCAAAACTAAAGTGAAAACCATGAAATGGACTTATATCAGTACACAACCTCCTCATAGACAAACCTATAGTACAGGTACCAACAAGGTGCGGGTACCAATAAGGTACGGGTACTAACAAGGTGCAAGGCCACCAAGACCAAATCAAGATCAATAAAAGTTCACTACTCTCATAGAGTTTAACAAAATGTAAGGTGCAACTTGCCACCAAGCACAATACTATAAAAGAAAGGCACAAATGTCACCTTTCTAGAAAAGCGCAACGGCCACTTTTCTACACGAACTTCAGACTCTATCCAACTCAATTGCCTTAGCCCCAAAAGCTAGCATCCCTTTCAGGTTGCATCATACAAACTATCTACTAAGATATAAGCCAACCAAAGTCAACTCTAACCCCTTCACTAGTTTGTACTGGCTTACGAAAACAGAATGATTTTTGGACAAAGTGATCAACAAATTAGCTATTGGTAAAGTCTAAGAAAATTTGTGGAGATTTTTCCATCCTAGAGAAAAAATGATTTTCAGTCCAGGAATACAAACTTTCAAGACTCAACCAACTTCCTCCTACTAATAACTTCACATAGGTTCATCTCAACATTAATTCTCATGACCCATAGTATGCCTAAGCCTTGAACATGCCACAATGTCTTGATCATTAATCAAGCAACACCACGAGCAATGCCAATGTCATTACTTCAAAGGTTTATGTGAATATCAAATGCCAACTCAAATCGACAAAATGCAACACAAATGCCACACTTCACTGATAGAGATTTACAACATTGAACACCACTAACTTTTGTTCATAACATGGACAAGCTCATGCCACTCTCTTTCAAACCAAACTCAAAATTAATCTATCACCAAGCTACCCAAGGAGCAATAGCAAAGTTCCCTAGAAAAGAATTGAGTATTGCAACCCAAATCTTTAATAGCAAGCCTAGACAGAATGGTATAGCACTTCACCACTATCCATCCCACAACTTGCCATTTGTAAAACTAATATAATCAATATGCATCAAGGTAGGGACCCTTGATTGCATGATGTGAATACAAACATTGAGTTAACACCTCGTTGTGAATTATCTCTCCAAGAAGAGGAAATGATTTACGTGTTTAATCCTTCATCCCCAATGACTCTCTTTTTAGTCTTATCTTTGACCAAACCTCAAGTTTGCATTTGCACTATTTTCAATCCAATCCAAGAAAAGTTTATGAGAGAGCACAGCAATGATTATTTGAACCAATAGACTAATCCCTACAGTCTTGGTTGATTCACTTGTAATCATGCCTAGGAAAGATCCACTAGTGCAAAAATGGAGGTGCTGATTCCCTTTGGCTCAATAAGGGTTGTTAGTCAATAGTCAATGAGGACATAGACATCTCTTAAGGAGGGGTGAGTGTAACACATCATTGGATGAGATTTGGATATACTGTCACCATGGATCTTTGGAACTTTAGGGGATAAATTGGTATAAAATAACCACTAAGGGTTCTCTCATCAAGCAATTACCCCTTTTCCAATTGGCTTAAGGGGAGAGAGATAGGGTGCACTACAGCCAGAAGGGTTAGCTTGGGCACATTGCCAAGTGTGGGGATGCCCTTGGAGTCATGGTTAACGATTTAAATATTTAGAAGACCTAGCACCTATTGGTAAACCTGTTAAAGTAAATCACTAAGTGATATTATAGCTAAAACAAAGATAAAATCCTTGTGAGGTTAAAGAATAAAATTTCTAGTTCAAAGTGTTGATTTGAACTATTGGTAATGGTGTGACTTGATCAAGGTGACACTTAAGGGAAATGAACTATGATAAATATAATGGTATTTTGAGTCCAAGAAAATGGTTTCTAAGGTATGACCCATGGGTGGGTTGTAAGGTTAAGCTATAGATAGAGCTCACAGTAGAAAGTGCTAAAGACACTTATTAAGGGTGAACACCCATAAACTTGGCAAAGTAAAAACTTTGTTATGGAACCAAAAGGATACTTCAAGAATGGAGTTAATGATTTTATGTTATTTAGTGCAATAATCAAAGGATAGGAGTAAAAAACTAATGGTCAAAAATAAGTTATAGAAATCATTGGAAGGAATCCAAATGACAAATTAAACGAGGAATACCAATGTGATAGATACTAATGGATTATAGGAAAGGAAATATATTTCCAAAGATGGATTCCCAAATGCTCCAATTTAACAAAGATGAATGCTCCAAGAGGATGGAGTAGCAAAATAACCAAATAATAAGGCCATGGATAGCCCTAACATGAATTATGCATAAATAGAATTTAATGTCAAGAGTGGTATGATATAAAAAAGGATGATGGTGGCCTCAAGTAAAGAACTTTCTAGGTGCAATGTAAAATGTCAAACACACCTAGGAAATTGACTAGAGATGTCAATATTAAAATTCTAGAATGCAATAGTATGTTAGTAGAGGCTAAGACTACTCTAGAATGAATAGTGAAATTGAAATAAATAAAGGGTCTCTAATGGGTTTAGCAAGAACTAAATGAACAAAGGTAAAGAACTACCACCTGTGATTTAATAAGACTCTAAAGTGGGAAAACTACACTCCTTAGAGGATGGGCAAGGCATGGTAAGCTTTCAGTATCAAACCATTGACGAATATTGACTTGGTGCTAAAAATGAAAAAAGTAATACATGATGGTGTTACTTATTGTTTAATGAGGATTTCGTCTAAAGATGGTGGAGTTATGAGACACAAATCCCAAAGCCCCAAAGTGGAGTTGAAAAGGTGCCCTATGCTAGTGGTCAAAGTAGAAATCAAATAAGCGTAACATGTTTGGACCAAAAGCTCTAACTTGGATAGTCGAGAGTAGGAGTGGAACTCTGAACAAAGTGCTCAAGGAATGAGCACAAAGTAGTCCGAGATGGAGTCTAAGAAGGAGTCCAAGATGGACTCGAGATGGAGTTTGAAATGGAGCCCAAGATGGACCCAAGATGGAGTCTGAGATTGAAACTGAGATTGAGACCAAGTCTGAGACCAAGTCCAAATCCGAGACTGAGTTTGAATACTAATATAGGATGTGGAGCTCAAAGCGATTATCCCCTAGGGTGGGGCTGCAAAAGGTTCCAAAAGTATAGTAGGGATAATAGAGAGAGTGTGGGGGTTTGACTCCAGTAGAACCAATTTTGCTAGGAAAGGCCAATATGGCTCAGGAAGGTTATACCCACGTGTTGGGTGATGATATAACCACTGGGGAGTCCAAGGCTAGAGTGTTTATAGATAGATAAATGGGGTAATTTGGTGAGGTGTTCAAAAGTCAACTTTAGCTCCCCTAGGAGATCCAATGGTCAATGCTCCCAATTGAAGTGTGAGTAGCATTACCTACTTAGATGTTTGATATGGCTCATCGAAACCTTGCTCTAACCCCATGGCTAAGGCACCTAAAAACGAAAGGTGGGGAGAGTACCCATGAGGCTCATGTAAGGCCACAGTATTTTGAAATGTCGTCCCAAAGTCCCAGACTATAAAAAGAAAAAGGAGCAATCCTTTTATGTCGTGACCAAGGATATGGTCATAGGGTGAGGAAGTCCTAGAGGTCAATGTAACTTAGTGGTTGGGCCGTCAAACCCTAACCCTATAGCAATGTTAGAGAGTATGGTTATAGATGGAAAAGGACTTGGTAGGGACTAAAGAAGGGACATTAGGAAAGGGTGTTCCCCATGCCTCCAAGCATCCTAAGGATGTTAAGGTGTAATTTTGGGATAACCACTTCTAAATGGATGACTTAGTCTTTGGGAGATAGGGCTGTGATACAGTCTTGGACTACTAATATGATAAATGTGAATGAACATAACCTTAGTGTGACGGGTTGATAGGTTATTAATACCTTTAGAGTGTTTGTCATAGGATCAAACACATGGAGCATTTGGACTAAGTGCAAAAGTTGAGTGGCATAGATGCCATTCATGGGGCTAACATGTCCTCAAATCAAGAATAAAACTTGTGGAGGTTGTGAGTGAGACTCTTTTAAATGGTCAAAAGTATAGTTAAGTGATTAAAGTAGAATAAAAAATTTAATTACTTACTGTAAGCCACAAATTTTTCCTTTCCAATTTGCCAGCTTACCTCGTCTATCCATCCAACACTGCCTTAGCTTTTGCTAACTTCCCTTACCAAGGTTCCCACCTATGGTACCAGCTCCTACTTGGTCTTACTTGGTTTCAACTACTCACTGCACGAGCAACAGAGCGTTAGCCATCCTTCCACGAATTCCCAAATCTCTCCCAATCCCCCTCTCCGGGTTAGACTGGACTTAAGGTTTGGCTACACTCCTCGCAGGCACAAGCAGCCAAACACACCAAGCCTCCAAGTTCCTAACACCCCTTGGTACCACAACACTTGATCATGGGACCTTCTAAATCCCAAGTCTTGGGTGCAACACTTGCTTTGGGACGCTGGTGTGAAACACCATGGCCTAATGGCCCGGTATGGGTACCTCTACCCCCCCACTTCCATCCTGAAAGGAAGGGCAAGGACCAATGAGCCACAAGGTATTCAAGTGGGGCACTACTCCACATGAGCCGGGAGCATTGCAATCAGTTTCCCTATCGAGAGTGGGAGTTGTTCTTGAGCACTTCCTTGGGTGGCCCCTCCGGCACCACCCGAGTCCATGCTCACTCCCACCCAAGGCCCCTCGGCCCCAATTTCAACCTTAAGTCAGTTTAGAAGCACCACTGGAGAGTTGCTTCAAGACTAGTTCCTGGACCTCACTATCCCTACTATACTTTTGGAACCCCCTGAAGCCCCCCCCCCCCCCCCCCGGGAGACGCACTCTTTGGGCTTTCACCCCTTGACCCGTATTAGTACTTGAACTCGGTCTCGGACTCAATCTTAGACTCGATCTTGGATCCGACTTCGGACTTGGTCTTGGATTTGATCTCAGACTCGATCTCGGACCCGATCTCGGACTCGACTTTGGACTCAACCTCGGACTCGGTCTCGGACCCGATTTGGATCTCGGACTCTGTCTCAAACTCGGTCTCCAATTCGGCCTCGGACTTTATCTCGAACTCGATCTTAGAGTCGGTCTTGGACTTGATCTTCGACTCAGTCTTATCCGATGAACTCTTTGTCATTTTGGTCATGCTTTCGGGGATCGTTTAGCCTACGACACCTTGGAGAGTTGGTTCCTTACAACTCCACCACCCATAGAAGAAGTTCAATGCCCACATCGAACGTCTCTTTTTTATCTTACAACTTGTTGACCATGTCTCCGGGGGCATCCCCCCACTTAGCGGAGTGCCTAAGTTAGCCTCCCCGGCCAAGAGCCCATGACAACGGAATATAGGTGTCCCTATACTCCTCACCTCACCATGCCCTAGTATGGGGTTGGGACTTGAACCCAGCCTTGCTTTACTAGGGGGTTGGGACTCGAACCCAACCTCTGTAGAATACGTCTACGGATTCAACATCCCCGTAGGGAGTCAGGTGTAGTTCCCTACGCCTGGTCGACTTAGATAACCCATGCTAATTAGCTTACCTTCGGCACGCCTTCAGGTCCCAACATATCCCATTGCTCAACTTCACAAATTGATACTTTAATTGAACTTTGCATAAGTACATAAAGTTCTGCCTTGCAAAAATTCCTCCACTAGATCTCGCGCGTTCGCTAGGTTCTCCTCCGGTTCCCATGTTGTTTCACAGTGTGGAAATCCTTTCCACTTCACATGGAACTCTCTCACCTCGCGTCCTTGTCGCTTGCTCTTGCACGCTGTGAGACACAAAATCCCTAGGCCCCAAAGTGGAGCCGGAAAGGGTGCCACGTGGTAGTGGCCGAAGCGAAAGCCCAAACGAGTGTAACACGTTTGGACTAAAAGCTCTGACTGGGTAGGTCAAGAGCGGGAGTGGAACTCCCAACAAAGTGCTCAAGGAGCGAGCACGAAGCGAGCAATAAGCAAGGCTCCAAAAAGGGACCCAAAAAGGACCAACATATGACACTTGGAAGTGTCCGAGATGGAGTCCGAGACGGACCCTAGTTGGAGTTCGAGATGGACCCGAAGTGGAGTCTGATGTGGAGTCCGAAGTGGAGTCCGAGATGGAGTCCGATATGGAGTCCGAGATGGACCCGAAGTGGAGTCCGAGGTGGACCGAGACGGAGTCCGAGATGGACCCGAGATGGAGTCCGAGATGGACCCGAGATGGATTCCGAGATGGAGTCCGAGATGGGCCGAGACGGAGTCCGAGATGGAGTCCGAGATGGAGTCCGAGAAGGACCTGAGATGGAGTCCGAGGTCGAGACCGAGACCGGGACCGAGACCGAGACTGAGACTGAGACCGGGACCGAGACCGAGACCGAGGCCAAGGCTGAGACCGAGCCCGAGTCCGAGTCCGAGTCCAAGTCCAAGTCCGAGTCTGAGTCCGAGTTCGAGTCTGAGAGGGTGAAAGCCCAAAGCGTTCGTCTCCCAGACCCTAGGGGGTTTGGTGAGCTCCAAAAGTATAGTAGGGGGAGGACTGCAGTGGAGCCAGTTTGGCCAGGAAAGGCCAGTTTGGCCTAGGGAGGCCAGACCCAGTGTTGGGTGATGAACTGACCACTGGGAAGTCCAAGACTAGAGTGAATACGGACCGACAAGAGGGGTAGCTTGGTGAAGTGTTCAAGAGCCGGCTCTAGTTCCCCCGGGAGATCGACTGGCCGATGCTCCCAGTCCAAGTGTGGGTGGCACTACCTACTTGGATACTAGGCGTGGCTCAACGGGACCTCGCTCTAAGCCCATGGCTAGAGCACCTAAAGGCGAAAGGCGGGGAGAGTACCCAGGTGGCTCGCGTAAGGCCACAGTGTTCCGAAATGTTGTCCCAAAGGCCCAGACTGTGGAAAGGAAGAGGAGCAGTCCTCTGGGGTAGTGACCAAGGACACAGTCGTGTGGGGAAGAAGTCCCAGAGGACCGTGGGACTTAGTGGTCGGGCCTGTGGGCCTCGATCCAGTGGCAATGTTAGCAAACACGGCCAGGGGCAGGAAGGGACTTGGTAGGAACTGATAAAGGGACTTTGGGGAAGGCGATTCCCCATGTCTGTGGGCATCCTAAGGATGCTAAGGTGTGGATCTAGGATGACCACTCGTGGACAGATGGCCCAGTCTTGGAGAGACGGGATGGTGATGCAAGTGGTATTGGACCACTAGTGCAGCAAAGGTGAATGGGCATGGCCTTAGCGTAACGGGCCGAGACGTCAGTGGTACCTTTGGGTGTCGGTCTTGGGACCGGACACGTGGAGCACTTGGACCAGGTGCAAGTGTTGAGTGGCATGGATGCCATTCTTAGGGCTAGCAAGTCCAAAGTCCTGAATTGGACTGATGGAGGTTGTGAATGAGACTCTTCCAAGTGGTCGGAGGTGTGGTTAAGTGACTAAAGTAGAATGGAAAAATTAGTCACTTACAACTTGGTATTGGAGTTGTTCCTTAGTCCGACTTTTATTGGTGCTCAAGTATATCACCATTGATATTGGCATCGGAAGGTCCTAGGAGTGGGCCTATCCTTGAGGAGTAGCACGTCAAGAGGACATGGCTCTCCACTCGAGTTCATGCATGAACTTGGGCACGATGTGGTGGATAGAAAAGGGGCCAGTAAGGGAACGACTTTGGGATCTTGGGAACAGTATATGGTTTTCCTCAGAGAGTTGAGGATGTGATCCAGATGAGCGTTTGACTTAGCAAACTGGCTAATGTAGTTGTGGTAAACAACTATAGTTGGGATCACGGGAAAGATAAAAACTCCAAAGCAATAAAGGAGTCACAAGATTATCCTCATATAGTTGAGGTTGGTGCTCATGAATGTGAGACCAGAAGTAATGACCGTGGGAGGTCAAATACGGAAGAGGACTCTAGTCCTTGAAATGGTAGCCAGGGCTACCTTTAATAAATGCTGGAACAACCCAAGGAGTTGGGGGGTGTACTTAGAGATGAGTTGGTATTCTCATCACATGGACAAGTAGTCCTAAGGGGCAAAGGTTGCCCCAGAGAACAAAATCAACTGTCAGAGCAACACTTGTGAAAATAGTCCTTGTGAGTGAGGATTTGAATACAAGAAAGTTATATTCCAGTGAGCTGGCACCTCGAAAGTAAGACCTTATAGGTCGGGGGATTAACCAAGTCCAAAACTATTGGATGACTCAAGTAGAGTCAAGGAATGGTCCTAAAAGGACAGATGGAAGCATTTGGACTGAGGTGTGTTGTACCCCACGAAGGATGGGGGGGGATCATAGGATCCAAGGATGAGAACAGAGGATATCTCATCAATGGCAAAATGTGCCATGCTAAAGTCGTGGGAAAGGTGTTCCCAAAAGAAAACAACTTTGACACAAAGTTGTGTGTGACCTCTATGGTGCAGTACTAACGGATGGTTGGCATGAGAAAGAGTGGTAATGGTCTTGGCAAAAACTTAGACACAAAGAAGAAGTGTCATAGAGGTAGGCTCGTGGAGCCGATGGTGTGGAGACACCAAATGTGCCAAGGTGTGATACCTTGAGGCTATGTTGGTGGGTTCATGAGAACCCCCTGCCAAAGGAATCCCAATGGAAATGGGAATGGCATAGCCTAAGTTGCAGAGCATGCAGTTGGAGTGTGGTGACCCAGGTAATGATGGAGGTGTGGAAGCACCAGCAATGAGTTGTAGGACTTGACAACTATGAGGCAACTAAGCAAGAGGTGCAAAATAATTGGTTAAACGGGTAGAAGGTAGCTACCCAAGCCTTCTTAATGGCTTAAGGAAGTTGGATATACCCTTACGGGGGATAAGTTGCTTATGTTGCGATATAGTAAGTCAATGTCATGAAATGAAATACTCATTGTCAAGGAAGCCGTCATTGGGATACCCGAACACTCTAGAACACCAGGAGGTGGTGTTTGATGTCGCGAGGGCAATAGATAAGGCACAAGGGACTAAGTCCCTAGTGAATGATGGATAGAAGGTGCTATCCAAATGTCCAAGGTGGCGGAGACAGGAGAAGATTGTCTACTCGAATTGGACAAAGACAAAAATGGAATTTTGGCAAGGCTAGCGATGGGCATGTAAAGGCCCATAAGCAACAACATAATCTCGGTGTGTGGGATTATAGGGTGAGCATACCTGGATTGAGGAACCACTCCCTAGGCTATCGGGTAAGTTCATCCCTAAGAATACTTGCTAAGGCATGATAAAAAGTGCAAAGCTATCCTCCTAGTTTGGAGGAGAATGACCAAAGGAAAGGTGTGAAGCCAAAAGCAAGAAGTAAGGGGGTAGAATCGAACCATAGGAATCGAAGGGCATAACCAAAGTTGGTTATGCCAGCTGGGAGTGGAGAATCAAGTGGGGGCTCGAGGGTGTTGCCACTAGCAACCGTGATGCCCTGGAGAGTCTAAAATATGGAATTGTCCATGTTGGACTATATGGTAATTGGAAAGCTTGCAAAAAGGGAGGCCTTAGCAAGCTAAGGGACAGAGTTCCTTCAAGGTTCCCAAAGATGATTCTAGGTAGTTTAGTACTTAGAAAGGCCAAGCGTAAATGGTTCAAAGAACGCGCGAAATCAGAGTGGCGCAGCAAAAGCGTGGTCTTGAAGCTTGCCATGAGGCAAAGCTATCAAGGTTAGGGAAGTAGTTCCCGAGTGTTCAAAGAGAGGGCTTTGAACAAAAGTCGATGATCAAAGGCTTTCACGCTTGTGCAGGAACCATGTTACAGTGGTCGAAGGACTTGCCAAAGCGAGATTGGCAAGTCAGGGGAACAAATGCCCTAGTTGAAGGTGATAACTTCAAAAGGGTGGGCCATGGGGCCAAGCATGGAGGAGTCCATGCATGATCACAGACTTGTCAAGTGAGAGGACTTGGCAGTGTGGAGGAACTAGGTTCCTAAGCTGTGATCTATAGCGCGCTTTGAGTATAAGTTGGTGCACCGGCGTGGGGAGTCACACCAGGCATCCTGGGTGATGCCGTCCGTAGATGCATATACGGAGGTTGGGTTCGAGTCCCGACCCTCTAATGCTTGGGTTCGAGTCCCAATTCACTAGGGCATGGTGATGGTTTGGAATATGAGGACACTCATTTTTCGGTGGTCATGGACTCTCAGTGTGGAGACTGGTTTGGGCACACTGCCAAGCGAGGGATGCCTCGGAGTCGTGATGCACGGTTAGATTGCTTAGAGTGAAAGCTCGGCATATCTAACTTGAACACTTTGGTGCAAAAGGCACCAAGGACGTGGTGAATGAGATGGGGACACCCAGTCTCAGTTGCTATGGATCCTTGGCCGGAAGGGCTAGCTTGGGCGCACCGCCAAGTGTGGGGGATGCCCCCGGGGTCAAAATCAACAACTAAGTAAGGTCTGGAAGACCTAGTCCCTATTGGTAGACTTATTAAGGGGTCAAGATGAGATCACTAGGTGATCTTGTGGTTAAACAAGGACAAGGTCTTTGTTTGGGTTAAAGAATATGATTCCTAGTTCAAAGTGTTGATTTGAACTAAGCTCTATTTCGTTAAAGTGGGAATTGTCATTATCCCACTTGTAAAATAAGGTTTCCAAACCTTTATATAATATATAAATATAACAAAATTCAACTGCATTGAGGCACATGCCATTTTATTTTAAACAAGGAAATGTCTACTCAATCACTTCTCCTCCCCCTGCCATTGCTTCACCTCTCTCTTCTCCTTGTCATCGTCGTCCAATTTCTTTCCATCCTTTTAATATTGGTTCAGTTGCTCCAAGTCTAGGTGGAGCCCAAGTCCCCATTCAATCTTTACTTTCCCCTTATTAATAAAACAACTTCGTAGACTTCCAATAACATGCTGTAACACTTCTAGTATAATGCAAATCCTCTCAAAGAATTGTCTTTTAATATTAATACAATGGCATGGAACCCCATGCCATAATAAGTTACATTTTTAAATAAATACATGCCATCTCAGACTGTTATTTTTTGCCTCCAACGCCTATACAATAATCTTGGAATTTCATCACTCTCCACACTATCAGGATTTAAACCCAATAGTAATGCCATCTCTTCTCTAATACGTCCACGCTCATGTTCAGTGGTCAAAGAACCCATCCGGTTGAGTAGATTATGGAAATGCGGATAGTGCTTGGCTAGACAATATACATGCCATAAATGATGACTGGTGTCTGTCCGATCAAATGGCTTCTGATATACCGTTCCATCTGCCATTTGGTTAATTTCTGCAGCCACCTCCTGGACTGGCCGGTTCTCTATCACCATCGCTCCAAGCCGTTTTGCAAGGTCCCCCAGAACATACGGTTTCTTCTCCTTGGTTTCCATACTGCAAGAGATGGGGTGCACTGCATATGTGTGCGTGTTCGCTGCAGTTTTAATTGGCGAGTCATCGATGATGAGGATTTCACTTGACCTAGCAGTCCGGTTCATCACTACAGCCTCTGGCTTGACGAAGATGGGCTTGCTACCCCTCACATGGACCATAGTCAAGCAATCCTCCTGCGTTAGGAGAAAGTCAAATGGTAATATTACTCGCGTCTGATCGTGCATCATCTGTAGCAACGTTAATGCATTGTGGCGCATCATGGATGTCCAAAATCCCAATTGCAAATTGAACCCGGCCCTCTGTTTTAAGTGTCGCATGGTCATTATTAGATCCCGCAGTTTCTCCCGTGTGATTAATGTGAATCTGTCTCTTTTGACCAACTTGCGACCGTAGGCTTTGGAGGGTGCAGTGACATTCGAGGACGAGCCACACTCATGGGAGAAAAGGACACCGTTCAGATCAAAAACGATACAGTACCTTCGCCGTGACTCTGAAATGAAATGCGACACCGTTCAGATCAAAAACGATACAGTACCTTCGCCGTGACTCTGAAATGAAATGCGTCACCAACAAAAATGGTACAAGTCAATTTTACCATCTACATTGAAGGGCGGAAATACTCTCCTCTGCAATGTGGGGTCAATCGCATCCGATGGCGTGTGGGCACATGCCATTTCAGCTGTAGACTCTAGTACAACTGGCTCAACAGTGGCATAGGGTGGTTCCGATGGCGTGTGATCACACGCCATTTCAGCTGATGCCTCCGTTGGCAAAGTGGACATGACCGAACAGGCAGCAGGGGCGGTGTAGGGAGGTTCCAACGGCGCATAGTCAGACGATTGGGCACACGTTAAGTCCGTTGGAAATGAGGATACGACCGGCTCGGCGGCTGGGGCGGCCTCATGCGGGTCCAATGGCGCCTGGTCACCGTCAGTTGGATACGTGGACAAGATTGACTCAGTGGTATGGGCAGCATCAAGTGGAGCGTGGTCAGCTTGCTTGGCGTTGATATAGATAGTAGCCTCCACCAACTCTGATGACTCTTGCAGGCAAGTAGAGTCCACTGGCGGATCCATATACATGTCCAAATATCTCCCTTCGATTGAGATGGTATCCTCCCGTGCTACTAAAAACAAACTCATTAGCACATTGAATCGACTATACTGTATTTACCATCAACTGCTATTGAGGAACTAGGACCGATATCACTTGGGCGCACTGCTGATTCTGAAGGATTGGACATACATTTCGACCCTTGCTTGGCACTATCCTTCCTCGACACTAAAGGCTAGAGTTTGTAAATTCAACTGAATAATCTCTACTTACCATTTGCTTTGCGACCTACATGGACAATGTTAGAAATGGTAAAAGGTTAGGAATGGATGTACTATTATTTACCTGATGGTTTGTCTTGTATGACCTTCCTCCGCTGCTCTTTGGCCACCTTAGGCTAGCCATCGTCGTCATCATCGTCGTCGTCGTTATTGTGATCGTCACCATTGTGAGGACCATCCAAGTCCTCTTCGTCCTCCTCTTCTTTGTCCTCCTCTTCGTCCTTCTGCTCTTCCTGCTCATTATCTTTCTCTGGCTCCTCATCCCCCTCCTGCATTTCTTCCATAGGCTGCTCAGGCTGGATGGCTTGTTCTTCTAGGAGCATCTTGGGAAAATCATCTGGCCGAGTCTCCATCTCAAAATACAAGACATCCATAACCTGTTTTAGTGCGTGACCTAGGACCGTATCCTCACCCGACTGTCTTAACATGGTTTCTACACGTTCTTGCACCCTTCGAAGACGACGAGATGAGAAAAACGTGGCCCTAACTTGAAAAGCATCCCTCATCCATTGTACCTCTCCATTGAGATTGGGGAAGGGGAGTCCGCCATAGGAATCTGAGTCAGGAGGTGGTGACTGCCTGCTTTCATTCAGCCCTTGATCTGCAATGAATGGCATGAGCACACACGCCATAACCGCGAGGCATTACCTATCATCTTTTTGTTGCCCTTCTTCCTTTTCGAATCAAACGCCTCTGATCCCGACGACTGTCCAATGTGCTTTCGCTGTTTATGACCACTGTCAGTTTGAGCTTGGCTGGTGCTTGCCTGTTTTGCCTTTGAAGAAGTGTCTCCTGCAAGGAATGGCATGAGACCACACGCCATTGCAAATATAATTTGTACCTCCTTTTTTTCTATTGCTTGTCTGTTTGTCCTTCTTCGACGCGCCACCAGTGCGCTTTTCAGTCCTCGTGTCTAAATATTCATAACGATCTATAATCAAAATGGCGTGAGGCCTCACGTGACCTTACCTTGTGCAGGTTGTGAGCTCGGCCCAACATGGGTATCTTCAACAGTAGCTGTTAATGCCATTTCAGCATCTAGGGGTGGCCACGCTCCTGCATACAGAGCTTGTGAGGTAACATTTAAACTTAAAGTGCGTACTCACCAGGTTCGCAGAGAAGATACTGTTTTTCTTTGGCAACTATAATTATATGCTCCATTGAAGTCACCTCTTCAATGGAGTTTGTCACCGCAACACACGGGACACCCTTGAGTAGTGCGGCTCGAAAGAATAGTCCGCCGCAATTGTACTCGACAACGCATTTGCCCTTGGAGTCGGAAGCAGGTGACCCGCCCGCTATTGCGTTGAAGACCCAGTTGAGCATTTCCCATGCTGCACCTGGAGCTTTCTTTGGATTCGAAAGCTCCATAGCCGTCTTCAGTTCCTTAGGCACGGGTAAATTGACCTCCCTCAGATCAATTCGATCGGCCTTGTCGAACGAAGCTGGGAAGTCACTCCAGTCCCACTCTGCTGCAGGACCAATAACAAGGGTGAGTGTGAAGATGCGAACATTCGTCAGTATCTTCTTCTTAGCCATTATCCCATGGATCTCCCGCATCTCCTTGCCTTTCAACCGAGCCTTCACCTCGTTCAAGGCCTTCTAGAACTTGTGATAGGATTTGGAGTCGTAGATCATATAGTGGACTGAAGATTCCACCTCCGCAAGTCCCACCATTAAGTCAATGATGGAGCTGACTTCGTCTGCATGAGTGATCTCCTCGTTTGTGAAGTCCATCACACAAAAGATGTTCTTGACCTACTCATCTCCACGGGAAACGATGCTCCTCCACCTTTGATCCTCATCCGAATTCAGGTATACCCGGTAAGGTTCTCGATAGGCCTCTGCTGCGGGGTCGAGTTGTTTCTGAAGCCGGCGGTCAACATCACTCTTAATGAAATTTGGATACTGATCCAACTTCTCAGCTTTACTTTTCGTGGCATCCCGCAGCAGATCGATGAACTTGGGGGCCCCATTCACGTACTCGTCGATGTCTTCATTTGACAAATCCAGCGCTTCCATCATCTCTTGCGTGGTGTCAATGCTCACCCTCTCCACAGCCACTTGCTCGAAGATCCAATCCTTCAATAGCGCACAAGCTTTCAGAGTCGTGCACAAGTCCTCGTATGTCACAATATGGCCGGGAGTCATTTTGGTCTTGTTGAAGACTACCTCACCACGTAGAAGAGCATTAGCCACTGTCAGAAGGTCGTCGTCGTCTAGAGACCGCGAGAAACGCAAGGCGTTGAGCTTCAAATCATTGGGCTTCCGGCCGTCCTCCACACCCATTGAGTTTAGTAACTCCCCGTCATGGTACCTCCTCAGCACATCTACCCATTTGTCAAAAACAAATTTTATCGTGAGTAGAATGTTATGGATGCTGAGTGTGTCATTGACCCCCAGTGTTTTCGAGAGAAGACTCGAGAATTCCTGCAATGGAAATGGCATGAGGCCACATGCTATGCCACATGCAACAAGGCTTACCTACCAGGCGCTAGTTGTTAATGCACGTCCTTGTCCTGGTTTTTGTGGCTTCTTCAGTTGAACCCAGAGCTTTCATGTTCGTGCCAATGTCTCGTGCAGACCCGATTTGTAGCACGTTTCTTGCTTGACATTCTGCACGTGGGAGATGTATATGACAGATCGGAGGGGCGAGTTGCCTTTTATCAGCGGACAACTCTTGTCTTAAAAACTTTCTTCACCTCCTCGCCCACCATAATATCCACAACTATCTCTTGCATCACCAAGCTAGAATGCTGCCCGGAGACGGCATAGAACCGGATGTTCTGATCGTCCAACACCTTCCTATTGATCAAGTCTAGAAACCTCGTCTCGCCCTTCATTGTTCGGTAGTAGGGGATCACGTCTGCGATGTCGGGTGTTACTGGACTTGCTAGCATCTTCTGCTTCAGTTTCTCCACCCACTCATCAGATACTAGCCTGTGGTTGTATTTGCTTTGGATGTCGATACGGCTCACGTCGATTGTATATACTTTGTTGGAATAGTAACAAGTACTATTATCTGCGACGATTTTTGCTGCAGCATACTTTTGTACGGTTGAAGGAGATCTTGACTACAGTTCCTGTTCTCAAGATCCTAGATCTTGATAAACCCTTCGAAGTGCATTGTGATGCATCTGGATATGCTATCGGTGCTATGTTACAGCAAGATTGTGATAAAGTGGTTGGTGTTACGCTAAGGCAACATAGTTGTCCTGTTGTGTTCTATTCCAAGAAATTGGATGAGACCCAACGAAGATGGCCAACGCATGAGAAAGAGATGTTTGCTATAGTGTCGGCCCTGGAATATTGGAAACACTACTTGGGTGGACATACCAAGGTTTATACGGATAGTAACACACTAAGCTACTTTGCTACACAGCCTAAGCTTACACCGAAGCAGGCTCATTGACAAGAGAAGCTTGCTAGGTATGATATTGAAATCATATATAAACTTGGTAAAGACAATATTGTTCCAAATGCGTTGAGTCATCAGGCTCAATTCTGGGCAATATCGACAATCAGTTCGGACTGGTTAGAGGACATTTGGGCTTCGTATGGAAGTGATCCATTGGCGAAGGCAATCTTATGCCATACGAGGTTGTTGAAGCAGAGCCCTGGTAGCATAGTAGTGAAAATTGCTAGTCGCACTAATGTAAAGCTTCACTTCTAAGTTCAGGATGCGCTTATATTCTATAAGCAAGAAAGATTGTATCTTCCCTATAAGGATCTGCAACAGTTATTTCTGCGGGAACATCATGATGTTCCAGCAGTAGGACATGGTGGGAAGCGAAAGACTCTGGCTTCATTGAAAAAGGGGTTTTTTTGGTTTGGTATGGAAGGTGATGTAGCGAATTATATCCATTCCTGCCCTATATGCCAACAATGTAAGCGTAGAACTGAGAAGCAGGCTGGAAAGTTGCAGTGCATTCCAACACTGGCATGGCTATTTCAGAGTGTGACACTTGATTTCATCACTTGCTTGCCAAAGTCTAAGGGTTATGATACTTTGATGGTGGTTGTGGATCGATTGTCGAAGATTGCACACTTCATTCCAACTGTGGGAACAGTAAATGTGAAACAAGTAACAAAGCTCTTTTTCCATGAAGTAGTGCGAGTTCGTGGTTTTCCTGAAGAGATGATCTCGGATAGAGATTCGAGGTTTACAAGGAAGTTTTGGGGCACACTGTTCCAGCTGTTCAGTACCAAGTTGAATTTTAGTACGGCTTATCATCCTCAGACTGATGGGCAGACCGAACATGTGAATGCTCAAGTTGAGAATTATCTATGGTACTATATCGTGGCAGAAGAACGCAATTGGGTTGAGCATTTAGACATAGCAAAAATCTCTTATAACAACACATTTCACAACGCTATAGGCTGTTCTCCATGGGAAATGCTACAAGGGAATGCTCGTGGGGTTCTTCAACAGATTATTGTACCAAAACCAATGTCCGAAGTGTTGGTCCCGGCCATTGAGACTTATGCGGAGCAGTTACGCCAAAGTTGGTCTAGAACTACTGAGGTGATGGGCAAAGCTCAGGATAGGTATCGGCATGATAAGGATCCACATCGTCGGAATGTATCTTATCAATTGGAAGATCAGGTGTGGCTATCTTCCCAAAACTTGAACATTAAGGGTTCTTTGTCTCAGAAGCTCTTGCTGAGATATGTTGGACCCTATCGGGTGTTAAAACGAATTGGTGATGTATCCTATCGGTTGGATCTTCCTGTGGAGATGTCCAATATTCATAATGTATTTCATGTCAATCTATTGGCTCCTTACACTATAGATGTTAAGCGCCACAGAGAAATTCGTCCACCGCCAGAAGTTGTGGATGGTGATCTGAATACGAAGTTGAAAGTATTCTATCATGTCACCGGAAATGTGGTGGTCGTGCGAAGGAATATCTAGTTAAGTGGAAAGGTTAACCATCTTGTGAATCAACTTGGGAACCTCTTAGTAATCTTACCCATGCTTGTGAGCTTGTCACAAAGTATGAGAATAGTAATAAAGATTAGATTTTGTAAAAATCTTGTAATAAATCTTGCAAATCAATAAAGAAATATTTCTATAAATCAAAGTGTCGTTTCTCTCATTCATTAGTACTTGGGTCAGTTTTGGCAGGCTGACTTCGACACTTCGGTGCATGGGTCCAATCCAAACCATGGGGATAACTATTATAGACTGATCACAAGTCCTTGCCTCTCTCTTGATGACTCATTTTCGAAAAGGGGCATGGTCGTGTAAACAACTTAATCTACCAGTTTATAGTAGTTGTCTAAATCTTCTCGATGGGGTTGATTTCTTACTCAGGGGAGAGTGTCGCGAATGTGACTTCGGGTATCAAAAGATACTTGTCAGCCAGTCCTTATGGGCACTCTTTCCTTACTTCCACGACGGCAGGAAGTCGATACTGCTGGTCCCTTTTATGGTCTCCACTCAAGCTAGTTGAGAAATTAATCATCACGTGTGCACTTGACTATATGAGCATAAGGATGAAATTCTTATATGCTATTTATCAAGCATACTTAACTTGGTTAGAGAAACTCATTCGTTGGCTTGCACTTGCTAGTGTTGGGAACCCCCGTGATATTGAGACTAGTCCCTCAATATTCGCTAAATGATAGCTTACCGTGTTTGCCAAACACCCTCGCTATCATGCCCTTTGTGTTAGTCTCATTTCAGTCCCAAGTGCTATTTATGGAAAGTGTCTAGATTAACTCATTTGGCATATCTACAAAATGTAAAGATCAGCCTAAACACAATGGTGTTCGTCCCATGTCCAAATTCGCAATCTAGCACCATTCCATATTTAGTAAGTTTCAGACTTATCCCAAAGACTAACTCCTAGTACTAAGGGAGGCTTGGGGAGAAATCCCAAAGCATGTGTCCCTCAAGGGGGGGGGGGGGGGGGCTGTTGGGGGTTCCAAATGTATATAATAGGGATAGTGGTTGGAATGCATGTCCGACCACCTGAGACATTAATTTGGCTCCCACTAGGCTGTGTCACTCTTTTTTCTGCATCCGGCTTGGGTCTAAGCCCAAGCTCCACACTACTCTAGTTGGTGGGGTACCCTCCTCCTCGCGTTAGGCCACCGGTATGCCAAAATTGTGCCAGATTCCGTCTAACACCATTTTGCGTGTAGGTGCTAGATACAGGGAGCTGGTGCTCGTGGGATTGTACCGGACCCTCATTTCGTAGTGCAACAGGCTTGGAGTTCGGCTCCAAATTCAAGTGCACTACAACCAATAAAAGTCAAACTAAGGAACAATTCCAATACTAAATAAATTTTTCATTTTACTTTAGTCACTTTACCACACCTTTGATGATTTAGAGGAGTTTCACTCACAACCTTCATAAGTCTTATTCTTGACTTGAGGATATGCTAGCCCCATGAATGGCATCTATGCTACTCAGCCTTTGCACTTGGTCCAAATTCTCCACATGTCCGATCCTATGACAAACACCCCAAAGGTACTAGTAACCTATCAACCCATCACACTAAGGCTATGTCCATTCACCTCTGTCATATTAGTAGTTCAAGACTACTTGTATCACAACCCCATCTCCTAAAGACTAGGCCATCTATTTAGAAGTGGTTATCCCAAAACTACACCTTAATATCCTTAGGATGTCTGGAGACATGGGGAACACCCTTTTCAAATATCCCTTCCTCAGTCCCCAGCAAGTCCCTTTACATCTATAGCCATGCTCTCCAACACTACCACTAGGTTAGGGCCTAATGGCCTAACCACTAAGTCCCATTGACCTTAGGACTTTCTTACCTTGTGACAATGTCCTTGGTCACTACACAAGAGGATTGCTCCTTTTCCTTTCCATAATTTGGGACTTTGGGATGACATTTCGAAACACCATGGCCCTACATGAGCCTCGTGAGTACTCTCCCCACCTTCCACTTTTGGGTGCCCTAGCCATGAGGCTAGAGGGTTCTGATAAGCCACACTAATTATCTAACTAAGTAGTGCCACCCACACTTGGATTGGGAGCATTGACCATTGGATCTTCTAAAGGGGCTAGAGCCAGCTCTTAAACACCTTACCAAGCTACCCCATTTGTTTGTCCATATTCACTCTAGCTTTGGACTCCCTAGTGGTTATATCATCACCCAACACGTGGGTATAACCTTCCTGGGCCACACTAGCCTTTCCTGGCCAAATTGGTTCCGTTGTAGTCTAACCCCCACACTCTCCTTACTATACTTTTGGAACCCTTTGCAACTGCCTTGCCCCCTAGGGGACAATTGCTTTGAGCTTTCACCCCACAATCTGTATTAATATTTGGCCTCAGTGTCAGACTTGGACTCAGTCTAGGTCAAGGTCTCAGTCTCTGTCTTAGTCTCCATCTCAGACTCCATCTCGGGTTCCATCTCAAGTCCATCTCAAACTCCATCTTGGGTCCATCTTGGCCTCCACCTCGGACTCCATCTTGAGTCCATCTCGAACTCCATATTGGACTCCATCTCAAGTCCATCTCGGACTCCACCACAAATCCCATCTCGGGTCCAACTCGGACTACATCTTAGACTCCATCTTGGACTCCATCTCGGACTGGTTCATGCTTATTCCTTGATAACTTTATTTGGAATTTCACTTCCACTCTCGACTATCCAAGTCAAAGCTTTTGGTCCAAACATGTTATGCTTGTTGGACTTCCACTTTAACCACTACTATAGGGCACTTTTTCGGCTCTACTTTGGGGCTCAAAGATTTGTATCTCACAATTCAAGAATGCTATGTTTCTGAGGCTGTCAATATCTAGGGGTAAAAGGCTGCCAATCAAACTGGATTTACAATTGTGGGATTGATATTACTTATATAAGCTAGATCCATAGCTCAATTATTTTGAAGTAGATTCTGTGCCAAAGGAGTGGCCAGTTGAGCGAAGCGACAATCTTTTGAAAGAAGAGATTGAAAGTCTAGATAGAGCAAGTTTCAAGCTGAAGAGTTCCTTAAATCTTATTATTGATATTGCTATGCCACCAATGTAAACACTAGACTAGCATACACGACCAATTAGAAATGGGAAGGTTGTATAATATAAGTCTTCCATTTCAAAATGTGTGCAAGAGAAAATCAAGCTAGCAAAGGAGTTGAAGTGCATAATCACAAAGATAAATTACATCAATGCTGTGGCTAAGGAGTTTGTTGTTGTGACTGAGTCATCAAAAAGTACGAGCTACACTTTCAAAATCTATGAAAATCCATCCTGTATCTGTCTAGAGTTTATACAAAGGGAGAATAGGGGAAAGGTATATTTAGCTTGCAAACACATTTATTAAATTTTTATGTAGGAACTAAACCAAGATCCTAAGATTAACTATTATATCCACTAGACAAGCCTTACAGTTGTGGAGATTGAGAAGTGTTTTTAAATTGTTTTTAGTGTTCGGATCTATATTTATATTTGTATTTTATTGGTCAAATTTACTTAGAAATATAGATTAAATCAAAATTTGAAAGATGAAAAAATGTTAGTCAAGATAAACCAATGTTTTTCTTGTGTTTGAGAAGTCAAGAACTCAGCTCATGAGCTCAAAACCTACCCAGGCTCGCCGAGAAGCAATTCAAGGCTGAGGTGAGCACAATTGGAAAAGTACACAATGTCAACTTGGTCTGCCTCCTTGGCTACTGCGCAAAGGGAGACCACCACCTCCTTGTCTATGAGTTCATGCCAAATAGTTCTCTTGATCACCACCTCTCAGCCTTGTCCTCATTCATTGCCTCACAAGAAATCTTCTCAACTTGGGAGACTCGACACTCCATCGTGCTCCACAAAAAGTGTGGTGAGCGCATTTTCTACTGCAATGTCAAGCCACAAAATGTGCTGCTGGACGAGAGCTCCGGCCAAAGGTGTCCGACTTTAAGCTGGTGAGGATGATGAGAAAAGAACTGATGAGCATCACCACCATGCAAGGAACCAGGGGTACCTCACTCCAGAGTGGCTCGAGAGCCAATCCATCACCCCCAAGGCTGATGTCTATAGCTTTGGATGCTCCTGCTGGATATCTTGAGTGGCAAGGGAGCTGGGCGGTGGAGACAAGGAATCCGAAAATGCGCCACTGCCACCACCTGGCAAGTGGTATTTCCCAATCTATGCCTTCCACAAGTACATGACCTCGGAGCTGGAGAGCATTGCCAATCCAAACCCGGAAAACAGCAATCAAGATCGCCCTGTAGTGCATCCACCAGGATCCAGGATCCAGGTCAGCAATGAGCCACATGGTGCAGATCCTGGAGGGTGAAGCGGAGGTGCCAACACCACCATTTCCAGACGCTGGTGAGAATGATCTTTAGTTTTCTTATTTAATATTATTTTTTGAATCAAATAATTATATAAAAATAATAATTTAAATTTGAAGATTATGATGGTATAATTTATACCAAGTGAAATCATTTTAATTCACCATTGCAATTTATAAAGGGACTATAGTGAGAAGTGAGCATTTATTTTGTTGGTATTTCATTCACATCTCAAACAGAACAAAGTAAATGGAATAACATAAAATATAGGTGTTTGTATAAGATCATTTTTTCGTTATCTTAGTTTTGGTTAAGGATATGTGATCTTAAGCCAAACCCAAGCTTAACTTAGCTCACCCATGTAGCCAGCTTGCTATTGCTGGGTTCAATTTTAGATTGAAGGTATTAAGCCCTTCAAAAGTGACAAAGACAGAAATTCTTTTCTTCCTGGAAGTTCTCCACAACCATGTCAGTAACATCATGTGTTTATAGACTTCTAAAAAGAATATGATCTAGCTGTTGAAAATAACTAGACTAAGAGGTGTTGACCAACCTTGAACAATTGCAGCATTTTTGGTGTGGAAATCCACACTATTTCCACAAAAAGCATCCAAGGACACAATAGTGATCTGGCTGCTACAGGCACCTACTTTCTTGAGCATCACAAGAAGTGTGGGTGATGGAAGATTGCATGGCAGCCTTGTTGCACCAAGGTGAGTGATCTTCTTTAATGTATTATTTCCTTTGACCCTGATGACCTTGAAAACCAACAAAAATAAATGTTATTCTAAGAATATTCTTTTTCAAAAGTATAAAGGTTAAATGTTAAAAAGAGATTTACAGCTGACACATAGATTGCACAAAAGACTTTTACCTTGGGAAAATTGGGGTCCAACACCAAACAGTAACATCATAGAGATCTAGGTGGGATGCTTGATGTTAACTCATGTACCACCTATCCAGATGCCCATGCGGCATATGGGCATCTAGATAACTTATATGCAGTAAAGCCTGATCTGTATTAAGGAACAAGGTGTGCTTTCCTAAACTCAAAGCATGGTGTGACACCATGTAGCTCAGTCAGGCACTCAATTTTGAGAATATTCTTTCTTAATCTAGGTGTTAACTACCAGTTTAATCCAATAGTTGTGCTAATTTATTTGAACCAATATTAGATACAAATATACTGATTTTCGGTGAGTACTATTATTATTATTATTATTATTTATAAGTTTAAGATCATTAGTAGAAAACATGAGATCACATAAATCAGAATATTTGGGTTTGAAAAAAGTCTAGCAACTGATTAGTTGTACCTTAGATGTTTGACTTAATGCAGTGTAGATTATAAAAGGAAGTTCTTTTACCTCATATTACCATGTAAGTATGGAAAACAAAACATTTCTCTATTTAGTTTTATTACTTGCAGTCATTCTGAAAAATGAGAATTTTTGTGCTGCCACTACAAGTATCAAAGTGGATGGCTATGTTTATTGTACTAACTGTGGTTCACTCTCTCAGAATGGCATCTTCAGTAAGAAAAATGATCTATCTTCTGTATTTTTCTAATCATGTTATATCTTTCAGATGCCAAAGTAAACCTAGTTTGTCCAGGAGACAGTGATTCATCATTTACAAATAGAAGAGGATACTTTAATATCTTTCAATTAGTGAAGACTGGAACAGATATTGGGAGTTGTCAAGTGAGTGTGGATACAAGTAGAGCACCCCAGGGGTGTTCTTTCTTAACAGACATAAATGGTGGATCAAGTGGCCAATCTTTAAGCACATGCACCAATAATGGAAATAAGAAGTTCACTTGTGGACCCTATTATTTTACTCCAAATGCTTGTTCACCTCCACCACCACCAAGTTCTCCACCTCCACCACCACCAAGTCCACCTCCTCCTCCTCCACCACCACCACGACTAAAAACTCCACCGCCACGACCTAGAAAACCACCACCACCACCCCCTAGAACACCACCCCTACCGCCGAACCCCCCCACACGAACTCCTCCACCACCACCCCCTAGAACACCACCACTACCACCAAAACCACCAATACGAACACCACCACCACCACCTCGAACACCACCACCACTACCACCAACACCACCAACACCAACACCACCACCACCACCAACAACTCCTCCGCCACCACCACCAACAACACCACCACCACCACCACCAAGACCTCCACCACCACCACCACCAAGAACACCACCACCACCACCACCACGAACACCTCCACCACCACTACCACCACCACCACCATCGCCACCGACAACAACACCACCTCCACCACCACCAAGAACACCTCCACCACCACGACTAGCGACACCACCCCCACCAACTCCAACACTACCACCACCACCACCATG